>NC_090746.1:36825557-36870557 GCF_036898095.1 Palaemon carinicauda | reverse complement strand
CCCTGGGCAAACTAAGAAATACGAACAATCAAGAGAAGGTGACAAGGATGTGACTGATAGTGGAATGGAGCAATTGGACTCAGACAAACTAAAGCATACAGCTACGACTACAAACGTTTACTATGTCATGCTATTCTTTTAAGAATGTGTGAACTCATAATAGTCCATTTAGTATAGTTCTCAAGGAAAGCAAATTAGAAAGAACAGAGAGCTACTGACCATCAAGAAATCACTAAATAAATGAGTGGTAACAAGTATTAGAGGAAATATTCCAAAAATGTTTCAACGTCAGTTGCATGGAAACATTCCAAAGCTGCTCTCTCGTGGTGTTAGTCTATTTGCTTATCAAGAGCAAGTGCAGAAAACCAAGGGTAGCAGTCGAGGATTGTTGATGGATAAAACACAACAGTTCTCAACTATTGTAGTTTTATTCGTGTTTGATAGAGCTGGCTAACCCTCTATCTTCTAATGGAAGACAAAAAACATTGGGAGTATCCATTGAAACTCCCGCTGAACGGTCTTAAAGACTACATGCTTTCCTTTTTTCTTTCATTTGAACATTATCAGCTGACTAACTACTTTCCTGAGGCAGATAACATTAATACACAAACACAAGCTTGTACAAAGCCTCTATGCATAAAGGATTTCAAGAAAACTGAATGCGAGAAAAGAAACAGGAAAACAGAGAGATGATACTGATGCAGGATTGATCTCCTGCCATGCGAGACTGCTTTACCACTGTACTAAGGCTAGTGTTTCAAACAAGTAAATTTGAGTTCTTATTGCTTTTTCAAAGATAGAAGAAAATGCATGATCGTTATCATGAATTCACGAAAAAATAAAAAATTTTCAAATAAAATGAAATTTGTATTTCCTCCATAAAATAGAATTGTGAATCCCAGAGTAAAGTTGTCCGAAAAAATTTGGACCTTCACAGTCTAACCCCAAATTTTTATTGTAATCTCTTGAGAAAAAGAAATTACCATTAAAATGTCAATTTCTCTCAAAAGCTTTATCTCATGCCCTGAGGCTGAGACACTGGCTCTCAAATTAATTAATTCCCATGAATATTTTAAAATATGAACACAAGATAGCGTAAACAAGCATACAATTAGCTATTGGAGGCACACTTATTTCTCAAAAAGAAAATATCCTTAAACTCTAAAGAGTGATGTCCGAGTACAAGAGGTAAATAAACCACTTATTCTAGATTCCCAAAGGAGAGAAGGCTTGTTTCAAGCCAAACTCTTCAGTTAAAGTATAGCTTTCACCTTTGGAGCTGTGATGAGCCCAGGTCACAAAGTGCTGAGAGAGCAATTGTTCGAAGCAATACTCTCTGAAAGGCTTTCTTCTTTGCCACTGCGACCAAGGCTAGCTGTGAAACCTAATTGAGTCGCAACCCCAAATCACATATAAGCTCGGGTCACGAGGCACTGAGATCACTCTTGTCAAGCAAACCTCTCAGGTGAAATGCTACCTTTTACCATTGGCACTGCAAAATTGGGTTGCTGAGAGCTTGAATCACGCCAGCAAAGGAGTTGAGAGATAAGATTGTTTCCAGTAAAACTCTCAGGTGAAAGACTAGTGTTCACCTTTGGTGCCATGATCCAAGCTAGCTACGAATCTGAATTGTGTCGCAGCTTGGCTTCCTGAGGGGGCTGAGAGATGGCTTGCATTAGGCAACACGAACATGAAAGGAAAACTTTCACCTTTGACACTGAAATCTAGGATCACTACAGCTTGAATCTTGTCCCGAGGTGTTCTGCGATCGCTTATATTAAGCAAAATTTCCAGGTGAAAAGGTAGCTTTCAGCTTTTGGGCACCATTAGCCACTGAGACAGATGCCAAGATCTCCTAGGAGCTCCAAACAGCTAGAGCGCTCTTTCATCAGAAACATAAAAACGCTTCTGAGCTCCCTGGATACATCAACTACCAGGCAAGGTGAGCAGGTCGAGGTAGCGATTGTGTCCGCCAAAAACCTTGTAGGATAGGCAAGCTTAGAGGGAGAAAAAGGCAAGCATATCTTTCAAGTGAAAGGTTAGCTTAAATTTGACTGAGCTGAGGGCACTGAGAGGTAGTTTATAAAGCAAACCTCCCAAACCACTAAACACGATCTGATCACTGACCAAGTCAGGCAATCAGTTGCAAAGCAACTGCTCCCAATAAGCAAGGCTGAAAAGATTGACTCTACAGCACTCGCTATGACGCTTATTGCTCGCATGTGTCCACTGACGGATCGGCGTACACAGATGGAACAGACTTCCTCTCTAGAGGTTTTCAGATCCTAAGACATCAGAGAAGTCAAACTCTAGGGGCCGTAAAGGCAGATATGATACAACCATGAATCCAACTCAGGGGCAATATTCTGGAGACTAATACATTATACTGAGAATAAAACCAAGAGTAAGTTTCATTGCCACAGCCAGTTAGGAATGTGGAAAGATATGTCCGTCTTCGACCATGGCCGACATCAGAGTGAAGAAGGTACGAGTGAGTGGGGGGTGGCGCTTCTCCCCGCTACCACTGGTAATAATTGGATCGTTGGTGACACCTTGTTGAAGTTTTATAGCTGTATGCTAACTGGTGCTGTCATCTTCCTATGTAAAGAACTTAGGGTTTGAATTCTTGTGTAGAAACAAAGCATCTATAGGCATTCAATGATAATTATTTATACAGAACGGAAAATATAATTTTATAGCCTTGTACATTGTGAAAGTTACCATATCAACTTTGTACAAGAATTACCAATCTCAATTATCACTTTTATTTGGATGTTATTGCCACATGTCTATCTTCCTGAATATGGTACACCAGTCTATTCTGGAATCCTACTATGCAATTTCATCACATACTCTTCTTTCCTACAGTTATCCCTACATTAAGTAGTTGGTTGCCTGATGTGCCCTCTTTAATGCCTTCTATCAAAGGCATCCTCTTCCATCAACTTCTCTCCATATCATATTTCACGTTATTTCACCATCTAATTCTCTGCTTCCCTCTCAATCTCCCTTCCATTAATAGGTACCTCCTAAGCCCTCCTCACTCCCCACCATCCATCCTCAACACATGCCCACACCATCTAAGTCGTGACACACTCATATCACCTCTGTAAACTTTACTATGCCTGCCATTCTTCTAATTTCATCATTTTCAAATCTATCAAGCAGTGGTATTCCCATAATCCACCACAACATTTTCATCTCTGTTCTCTCTAGCTTTGTTTCCTCTTTTTGTGTTAATAGCCCACATTTCCAACCCATACATTAACACTGGTCTTATTTCTGTGCTATAGATCTTGAAAACAATTATAGGCCAACTAATAATTCCCAAATATCAAGAATTTTTAAAATAATTTGAATTTTTTCGAAGTTTAATAGGAGTATGACTTTAGCATTGCTGGAACTTGGGTCTTAAAATTCTTAATGAGGTATCAGAAGTTACTGGTGGGTGGTGGGGAAACCCAGCCCTCTTGCCAACACACTGAATAGCCTTTTTAACCTTTACCTAGGACTTTAGGGGGTGGACTTTTGAAGGACTCAGGTTTGTAAAGCTAGGAAAGATGTAAATTACTTAAAAAATATATTTATTCCTACACAAATACAAACTCTTTGCTAGACGACATCCTGAGGAAGGAGGAATTTTGTATAACCAAATGATTTGTTTAAAACTCTGGGATATCAAAACACTTGGACCTGTAGAGATGCTTAAGTGTTGACTCCTATTCCCCCGTCTAACAACCTGAGAAAAGATTCTCAGGCAATTGGATAGGTTTCTGGTGAAAGGCAGATGGTCATGGAGGAACCTATATCATAAAGAAGATATGAAGTCTGAAATCTATGGTCAATTTAAAGAAATAAGTTGTATACATTATGCCCATCCTCCTCCTTGTAAAGAGGATAGGAGAGATACTTCTATCTTTACATGAATAGAAAAGTTGCTCCATACATAAGCTTACCTGCATCAACATCTAATCCAGCAACTAAAGGTATGACTGCTGCACCTCAAGAGAGGGGAAACAAAAATGAAAAAGAGCTAGATATTCTTAACTCTCATGCTAGACTTATGTCGCAACTGCTATCATTAGACGAGATGTTTTTTGTCCTGTGAAGGAGCTGGGTTCGCTACACAGCCAGCTAAGCAGCTATCACTGGTCCCAGCAAGAACGTGTTAAGGGACTTCTGTATATATTCCCACAGATAGGAGGATTAATACTACTGGAGATGCCCTGACTCAGAGTTCTTACCTGAACCCGTGAAGCCAGGCTTACTAGTCAGATTGTCAGTTCTAGCTCCTCCATTGTTATCTTTATGATACCTTTTGTGTAAAATTCTGAAAACATTTTATTGACTCAGTTTATTAATAATTTTCAATTTCAAGAACAATAACATAGAAAAAATAACTTACTACTCTTGAGGATGGTTTATATAGAATTTGATTGAGTCCATGATAACAGACAGTTGCCTGTCTTTAGGCAAATATCAGTAACAACAGTTGTGATATCACAAGCTATGTTCAATGTAATCCATTATAGAGGGCTATAAAGTGTGACAACTTTACCATACTGTAGTTCAATATTCCAAGGAGTTTGTAACTGATTCACCAGTAAGTTGAGCAACAAATTTAACATTCGTTTTTTTTAATAAAGCAGCACAGGAAGAAGCCATCACTAATAAAAAGTACAAGAAAATAGTTGCCGTCTATACACAAGGGTCTGAATAGAACTGACTTAAGTTCCAGTACACTGTTGGAGATTAATTTGGGAATCGAGAACTGTCAGTTTGACACTCTGACTGGTAAAGCCTGGCTTCACCTAATCTGGGTCAGGGCATCTCCAGTTATTTTTCCACCAAGGTGGGAACTGAGGGTTGTCTAGCATTTTCAGACTCCAGCCTTCAAAACTTGCACCACTAACAGATTTTGTCTGAAGGCTAGCATTTACCAAATTTCCTGACTTTTTGAGTGCTAGCTAGAATGGGTTCCTCTGGATCCTCAGACGACTGAGGTTAAGCTCGCCTGATGGTTTCTCGAAGCCAGAAAAATACGGTAATCTTGGAGTTGCTTGCACTCAGGAAAAGATTTTCTTGGTACGGCCTGATGAGTTGAGTCTGCTTTAGGTAGTCCCATAGCACCCTCATAGACAGAACAGTGAAGCAAATCACCCCGATTACTGGTCACATCCTTACTGGAGATGGCGAAGGACTCAAAGCTGGGATCATGACTGGTAGGGTTCCAAGTCTTTGCAACAAACTCGGAAACGAAGGAGACCAAAACCTTCTTCCAATTCTCAGTAGAACAGATGACATAAAAAATTCCATTAAGTTCTTCTATTAGTTTTTCCGAGCCCAAGGGCAAGGAGGAAGACTGTCTTGAGTGTTAGGTCTTTATCTGCTACTTGCCTCAAAGGTTCGTACAGGACCCTCTTGAATAACCTAAGAACTCGGGTGATATCCCATGTAGGAGGCTCGAGTTTCCTAGGGTTACTCTGCAAATCAAGCAGAACAGCAGAAAAGCATAGACGTCAGCAATGTCCCATGAAAAATGTCCTCTAGAGCTACTGATAGGTCTAGCACTGGACATCAAAGATTGGAAGGTTTTTGTTGAGCTGGGTGGTGAACATGTCGATCAATGGGAACCCCACAAAGTCAAATAATCTTTGCTACTAGAGGATGAAGGAACCACTCCACCCATATGTCTCATCCATAGCAACTTAGCTTGTTGGTGGCTATAATCTTCTTGCCAGGAATGAATATTTCTGACAGCCCCCCTACTTTGCTGAGCACCCATGTGTGTGATTCCTTTGCAAACTCATAGCTGCTGTGAAACAATACCTCCTTGGTTAATGACGTAAGCCACTACAGTCGTACTGTGACTCAGTAACACCATTGAGTGACCTATCAGGCACTGTTGGAATGCTTGGAATGCCAGGAGTACTGGCTTCATTTACAATAGAGTTATGTACAGCAGTTTTTCTTCATCAAAACAGCAACCCAAGGCAGACTGGTTCTTAGGGTGTGCACCCCATTTGAGGAGTTTGTGAACAGCAGCATTTCTGGAGGACACTCCATAGGAATCCTTTTACGATGTTCTTATCTTCCAACCCCCCAACTACATCCTGGAACAAGATGGTGAGGTGGATTATTGGATGGTGACCAATCTCTCTTCAGACACCACTGTAGGTATTGCTGGTGGAGACACTCAAGAGGAATAAGCTTCTCAAAAGACAAGAGATATCCAGACAGTTGTTGGCTACTGCAAAGTCTGTAACTCTTGCTCTGCAAGAAAAGGTTACTCTACCTTTCCGAGTCAGCTGATGTGGTTGTCTGATAAAGAGAGTTTACCTGCTGCCATGTCTATCAGTATTACCAGGTACTCCATCCTCTGCTTGGTCATGCGACTGAACTACACCTGATTCACCACAATCCCCAAGATTGTTGCAAAAAGCAAGAAGACTGTCTCAGTTCTGAAGCACCTGCCTCTGAGAAGAGGAAAGGATCAGTCAGCCATCTAGGCATTGAAGTAGATGAATGCCATTAATGCGAGTCCAAGACAAGTGTAAAAACTCTGGTGAACACTTGCAGCACAGTTGCCAGTCCAAAAGAAAGAACTTTGAACTAATATACCTTCCCCTCGAGAACAAAGAAGTGGTATTTCTGGTAGGATCGATGGACTAGAATATGAAAGTGATCTTTAAGATCCACAGAAAGCATAAAGTCATTCCTCCTGATGGCAGCTTGAACGGTGCTTGCTGTTTCCATCTTGAAATGAGTATGCAGGACTAACTAGTCAATTTCCTCATGAGGAATAGACAACCAAAAACTCAGAGAGCCGTCCTGTAGGATCTGTAGCAAGTCCTTCGCCTGCATATTTTTCACCTCTGCCCAAAGGGCTCGGGTTTTGTTGGAAGTGGAGAAGGATTGGCATCCTTGAGAATGTAAAAATCATCTTTGACGAAAGAGCACAGGAGGCAAGATCTTGTTCAAGCGAAAAGCATAGGGAGTTCCTCTGACCACAGAACTCGAAATCTACGATCTCTAGAGCCCCTTAAGCAAGCTGACCCGGTATTATGATCTCAAAATCATTACAGGTTCTTTCCATCTCTAAAGAAAAAGGATTTAACAATAGCATAACAATTACAATATGAGAAATGAATATAAAAAGAAACTCAGAAAAATAACTCATTTATTCACAAACTTATTTACGAATAAAATCAATGTTGCTGCTAGTTTACTTTCAATGACTAAAATTAATTCAAAGTATTGATAGATATGGGAAACTGTCACGAAAGTAGACCAACAAAATACTTAAATGGAGAGTTGGCAAGTTACCTTTAGTTGCTGAAATTTTGTTGGTACAGTGACTTTAGACTCGAGAATGTTTTAGAAGGGCAAGCTGCTTCTCTTTGTCTTCTGAAGGGGAGACTTCTGTCAAAACCTAAATCTGTTCAACCTCTGGTTTTCTACACTCTCTCTTTCCTGTCTCATTCCTATTTCTTTCCTCGTGCGTGGGTAGCGCCAATTATGACATTTCCATATAAGGAGTTTTTTTATATCCTGCATCCTGATTGGTTCCCTTTGAAGACCCAACTTCAGTTATGCTACTGAAGCTTCTAGAGCAAGTTTTCAAGTCAATCTGGACCTGATGTTGCACCATACAATGAATGCACAGCATTGAAGAAGCCAAGCAGTGATGCTCCCAGAAAGAAAAGGATTTTTACTGAAGCTCGGTTTGTCACCGGCGAAGTGCTGCCAACATTAATTAAGGTGATGTAATCTTTGACCTAACACTAGCCAGATTTTTTCTGTTGAAGATACAATTTTCCTATTCATATAAATATATTCAACATTACGCATCTACCAACAACTCTAGGCCAGTTCAAGGCCGGGCCTCGGACCCTAAGGAGCACTGAAGTGACAATCAATGGAGATAATCCCACCCTTAAATGGTGATCTACTTGCCTCCCCAAGGTCATTAAACACTTGGATGAGAAACAAGACCTTGATGAACATATATGCCTTCTTAGGATTTTCTGTCTCTGCTGGTGCTGGTCCAGAGTTAGATACTAAAGGGTTAACTCTCTGGTGATCCAATGACTCAATCCCTTGTGGAGAAAGCTGCCCATGTATTATCCTCTCTTTCTCTTCACAGAAACAGAAACCGAAGCTGGAAGTCATTCAGAACAACGCATTGAGTACACTCCTTGGAACCCTCATCTGGACCAGGCTCTCCCTTCTCAGATTGTACTCAATGCGTTGTTCTGAATGACTTCCAGCTTCAGTTTCTGTTTCTGTGAAGAGAAAGAGAGGATAATTTTACTTTTCCCTTTATAAGCCACCTTCTTTCTTACCGTGATATCAGCAAAATTTGTGACGAAATTGTCAACATTGATGGACTCTAACACATCATGTTCTCCAGAGGGAATAATTAGGTTGACCTAGTTTTGTCCAACCCATCACTGAGCAAAGATAATGTTTAGTTATTTTTTAGAGATCATATGCAGTTGAGAGATCATATGCAACAAGCAAATTCTCCAAAGTATTACTTCTTCATTTGGGAAAGTAGCTATGCTATTTCTTTCTATTAATAAGTTATACATGGCAGTTTTGGCAAGCTTGGTGTCACCATAACATTCTTGTATCATAATAGCAAAGTGAACCATATCATCAAAATCATTTGAGTAGAGTTGAGTAAGCTTTGTACAAGCTTCCTTTTTGCCTGCTGGGGACATTTGAGTGATGCTATGTAAGATATCAAGCCTCACATCAACTTCATTATATGGTGAAATGCATTTTTAAAGTTCACTGTCCAAAAAATCTGGCATGTCATCAAATCCATTTTCATGGTAAATCTCTTTTGGTCTGAGCGTGGCCTCGGGAGTTCTCCCATAATCCATGGGATCTAAATGCAAAATACCTTTTCTATTTTGCATATTTTCTCTAGTAAATATATGTGCTAGACTGCTCTACTCCATTAAAAATTCTTCAATATATATAGAGCTCTACTTCATTAAAAATTCTTCAGATGTATATATATATATAAATATAAATATATATATATATATATATATATATATATATATATATATATATATATATATATATATATACAGTATATATGCTTATAGAGCTTGTCTAGTGTAGAGTAAATAATTTATTCATGCATTTTATTTATAAATTTCTTTTGTGTATTCATAAGGAAAGTTTTTCTCATGTAGATATAAGTTTTGTATGTAAATTACATAAGACTTTCGTCGTTAATTTCATTGTATTCTTCATTCAAGTCAGTATATGTAAATTTACTGTATCTTTAAGAATTAACTTTTACTTTACATATTTTGTTACAAAGTCTTACGTAATCTGTTTGAGAGTGCTATATGACCCCATGAGGTATGAACGAGGGCTTATGTAATTTTTTCTTATTGTGTTTTCATGAGGTATTGTATCATGTTTGTGAGAAAATACACATTTCTTATATTTTCCACGTGTTTTGGAAGATTCTCGAAAACCCTAGTGTTAGATTTTATCTTTTGCTCTAAAGTTTGAGAACGAGGGTGGGCGGAGCTGCTGAGACTTTTATCTAGTGGGTAACTTTGCCGTCACTAGGCGCCTGACACCAAGCCACAAGAATAATCTGTTTAGAATAATCTAGAATCACTAAGTCAATATATATGTGCCCCTAGGGATGCATAGGGCAGAAGAGAATCAGCAAAGGTTCCTCCTCCTCACTCAAGTGCCTTGTGTGTGACCTCTCTAAAGTCATTAAGTTTGTGTCCAACATATATCGTGTGTAGTGTGTTAAAACGTTACTACAACTGTGCAAGAAATTTTAAATTTATTATGTTGTGGCGAGTGCTGGTACTGTGTAAATCTTTGTAACTGCCCAAGGAGATTCATGTAAAACAGGAAGTATATTTATTTTGGCTTAGCTTCAATTAATTCGTGCAAGCTAAATACTTGTAAGTTAACAGTTACTTTGTGTAATTTTTATAAGAGGTTATTAGTGAGGTTAACTCTTTTCATTAAGTATCAAGATTAAATGTTGGTGTACAATTTAATTTCCATTGAAACAAGTGATTATATAATTTTCAGAGTGTAAACATTCTTTTTGTCTTAATCTAAGTTTTGCTCAGACTAAATATTTTGAGAGATTTATTTTTCATGTAAATTCTTTCAAAGTGTTGTAACTTTTATAGGATATACTTTTTTTTGTAAAAAGTGTATTATTTTGATCACAAGTGTTTTTCACAGTACTCTCTCGTATCCCTGTTAAAGAAGCGAAGTAATAGATTGTTTTGAATAATTCTTAATAATAATTATCCTGTTTTGTTTTGAGTGTACTTACGAGACTTTTGGATACTCGGTGTTTTTATGTATTGCCGTCCGAGAGTTATATAATTCTCTCAGAGTTCGGGTATCATTCAAATACAGATATAAGGTTAAGGATAATTCGACTTCACAGAATGTGAAGACAAAGAAACAATCGAGAAAGAACAAAGAGGAAAATAAACCAGCCAACATTTACACGCCGAAAAGGACAAACCCAAACAGCGTGGATGCCTTTAAACCATATATTTATGAAGGTGTTAGCAGCAATAGACAGGAGTGAGCGAACACCGGTCAAGATATTGCGCGACACAGGTTGCAACCATAGTGTGGTCAGACGAGGAGTACACATGTTGGTGAAACAGTCTCTCACAAGAGACTCGATTATTTTGAAGGGAATAGGGGGTGAAGAGATTACCCTTATTTGCCGTTTGAAACTGTCATGCGAGTTGGTGACAGGTTATCTTGATTTTGCAGTAAAGGATTCATTGGCTGTCGAAGGAGTGGAAGTCCTGCTAGGTAATGAGGTTGGTGGAGCACCGTTTGTGCCTTGTCCCATTGTAACGGAAAAAACACTGAAGTATAGTCCTACAACTGAACTCGAGAAGGACTACCCATATCTGTTTACTAGTTGTGTGACGACTAGGAGTATGACAAAGAAAGTGGCTGCTGAAGAAGAAAAAGAAAAAAAGAAACCGAAGGATCGATGAACTTCGGGGATTTGTTTTCCAAAGACAGTAAGCCAGAGAGAAGAGGGATGACAGAAGAGTGGACAAGAAGACGAAGAAGAAATAGACCTGGAAGAAATAGAAAACTTGGTGTTATAAGTAGGACAAGTGAGTACGAAAAGGCTGATACGATTGCAGCGGAAGGACACAACGTTGACAGTTACTATACCATATGGTGGACGAAACGGAGGCACAGCAGTCTCCAACCTATTATTATCTTAAGGATGGGTTGCATATAAGGAAGTATAGACAGGCCGATATCCCTAAGAATGCCTAATGGGGGATATACCGTCATAGATTGATTCCCGCACCGTTGAGAAGACAGGTGATTGCTGTAGCGCACGAGACAGAACATATGGGGATAAGGAAGACGACAGAGAAGATTATGAAACACTTTTTCTGGCCTGACATGCATAAGGACGTGAGCCAGTTTTGCCATGCAAGTCACGTTTGTCAGATGGCTGAAAACCATAAAGAGTTCGTCAAGAAAATTCCCTTACACCGATAGAAGTGCGAGGAGAACCCTTCAGCAAAGGAAGGAATAAAATGTTGGCAGAAAAAGGTAAAGGATTTGAAGAAAAGGATCAGCGAGATAAGGAAATTTTCCTTAGAAGGAGTGAAAAAGAGTCAAGGATGAACAAAGAAAAGGTTTGGCATGAAGAGTACATTCAGACTGTGTGTGGTAGGTGTTGGTCTAGTTATCAGTAAGGAGATTCCCTCTCCCCCAACAAGTTCCAAGAATCATTCCAGATTTTGGAGAAGAGCAGTGGCCGGACCTACGTTATCGAGATACCAGGAAAAAGAAAAAATCTAAGGAAGACCATATTAACTTCAAAACCAGATTTCAACAAGAAATTCCTTATCCAAGTGGATGCGTCAGACAATGGGATTGGAGCCGACTTATTGCAAGAAGACGAGGAAAGAATTCTTTACCCTGTTTGTTTTATGTCGTCGAAGCTGAGAAAATATCAGCGAGCCTACTCAACAGTGGAAAAGGAACTGCTAACGTTAGTTGCAGCGATAAAACAAGTTTGGGGTCTGTGTGAATCGACCACAGAATGAAGAGATTACAGTGTATTCGGATCGTAATCCTTTAATTTTTGTTAATAAGATGAAAAATAATCATCAAATGTTAACTAGGTGGTCATTATGTTTGCAACCTTATTGTATTATTGTAAAGCATATATCAGGTAAAGATAACGTGGTTGCGGATTATATATCTCAGGAATAGATGGATTCAGGCCCAGAATAAATAATCTCTTTTTGGTGGGGAGCTATCTTACGAAGCTGGTCTAGTGTAGAGTAAATAATCTATTCATGTATTTTATTTATGTATTTCATTTGTGTATTTAAGAGGTGAATAGCCAGTGTATAATGTGAGTTCCTCTCACGTAGATATAAGTTTTGTATGTAAATTACGTAAAACTTTCGTTGTTGATTTCTTTATATTCTTCATTCAAGTCAGTATATGTAAATTTACGTTATTTTTAAGAATTAACTTTTTATTTCATGTATTGCTGTCGGGGAGTTATATAATTCTCTTTGAGTTTAGGTATTATTCAAATACAGATATATGTAAAAACAAACAGGTGAGTTTGGAACTCGAGAGGTTGTGTAGCTTCCTAGCCATATTATATATAATAATACATTTTGGTTCCCAGACCACGGGACCATAATATAATATAATATAATATAATATATATATATATATATATATGCATATATATATACATATATATATTTATTATTTGAAGATGGTCTCAAGTCTGGGAACCTAACACATAATATTATATAAATTACAGCTGGCAAGCTAAACAACCTCTCAAGTTCAAACTCGCCTGTTTGCTTTAACATTAAATCTGTTACACTAGGAAATATTAATACCAGAACTCTGAGACAGTTAAATGACTCCCAGACAGCAATATATAAAACACTAAATATCCAAAGGTCTCTTAACCCTGGATAGGTACGGTGGGTCGTTCGCGACCCCGAGCGTAAAAAAAAAACAGGTTTTTCTCACGTGACTCACCCCCGTGACTGAATTTGTGGGTGATCGACCTGCAGGAGGTGTCTCCCCTACACGCTCTAGTAGTGTCCAGATGTGCATTGCTGTAGCTGTACTCCTTCCCCGATTTCTGAGACGCGTCAGGGTCGAGCGCGACCGAGTTTACCCTTCTAAGGTAGTTTGCATAATTATCAAAGTTATTACGTATTATGAAATTGTCGTAGAATGGTGCAACTTGTATAGGTTATCAGTTGTGGAAAGTCTTGGTGGATTGTTTGGCTACCATGTGCATGATTTTTTTTTAGTTAAAATGTCGTTCATCACCACGAGGACCATTTTACCGCGAGTGCCCCTTTTTCATTTTTTTTCATTTTTTTGCCAAGTCATTTTTCCGTAAGATATTGCCAAATAGTGTCGTAAAACTTTTGCTTGTTTAGTGTTGGAAAGTGTGTCTAGATGATCTGGCTACCCATGCATGACTTTGTTTTTGTCAGATACGACGTAGTTATTGGTATATTGGGTATTTAACCGCGGTTACCAATTTCTGTTTTTTTTCAATATTTGTAAAAATTACTACGTAGTAAGGAATTGCCGTATATTATTCATTTTTTTTTTCATGTTTATGTGTTAGAAAGTGTGCCTTGATGGTTGGGCTAACACGTGCATGTCTTTTTTTTTATCTGAGATGCCGTATATTAGAATGTCGGGCATTTTACCGCGAGTACCCCTTTTTCATTTTTTTTTCATTTTTTTGCCAAGTCATTTTTCCGTAAGATATTGCGAAATAGTGTCGTAAAACTTTTGCTTTTTTAGTGTTGGAAAGTGTGTCTAGATGATCTGGCTACCCATGCGTGATTTTGTTTTTGTCAGATACGACGTAGTTATTGGTATATTGGGTATTTAACTGCGGTTGCCAATTTCTGTTTTTTTTTCAATATTTGTAAAAATTTACTACGTAGTAAGGAATTGCCGTATATTATTGATTTTTTTTTCATTTTTATGTGTTAGAAAGTGTGCCTTGATGGTTGGGCTAACACGTGCATGTCTTTTTTTTTATCTGAGATGCCGTATATTAGAATGTTGGGCATTTTTCCGCGAGTGCCCCTTTTTATTTGTTTTGCATTTTTTTTGCTTAGTCATGTTACCGTAAGGAATTGGCAAGTAGTGTCGCAAAACTTATATTTTTATAGTGTTGGAAAGTGTTTCTAGATGATCTGGCTACCCATGCCTATCTTTTTTTTTTAGCCAGATATGGCGTATATATAGGTATGTGTTCGATTTTCCTGTGATTGCCATTTTCTCGTTTTTTCCCATTTCTTTCAAAATTACTACGTACTAAGGAACTATCACAGAGTAATGATTCATTTAGATGTTTATTTGTCGGAAAATGTGCCTTGATGGTTTGCCTAGCACGTGGCTGAATTTTTTTTTTCTGAAATGCCGTATATTAGAATGTTAGCCATTTTTCCGCGAGTGCCCCTTTTTATTTGTTTTGCATTTTTTCGCTTAGTCATGTTACCGTAAGGAATTAGCAAGTAGTGTCGCAAAACTTATATTTTTATAGTGTTGGAAAGTGTTTCTAGATGATCTGGCTACCCATGCCTATCTTTTTTTTAGCCAGATATGGCGTATATATAGGTATGTGTTCGATTTTCCGGTGATTGCCATTTTTTCGTTTTTTCCCAATTCTTTCAAAATTACTACGTACTAAGGAACTATCACAGAGTAATGATTCCTCTAGATGTTTATTTGTCGGAAAATTTTGTTTACTTTTTTTTTGATTGAATATCATCAAATTTTTTTAGCTAAAATATTATATTGTTTTACATTTTTTTTTTTCGATTTTATTTCCCTTCAAAAAATTGTTTTTGGGTCAGAATTTTAATTTTATAGTCGTAAAATAATCGACAATTATCCAGCAACCCACCATACAATTTTTATGCATATCCAATAATAATTAGATTAGTAAATAACACCTTGAAATTGACATACCCTTCCTACATTTCAAGTGGCAGATTAGGGAGTCTGAGTCAGTGTGGTTGGCGGCCATTTTGTGGACATATCCGAAGCGTAAGCTGCCCTATCTATATATATTCTTGTTCCCTATAGAATTTGTGATATTTTGGTATATTTTTACCTGCATAAATATCATATTATATATTAAATATATGTATTTTTTTACGAAATTTCTAAGTACTCAAAAAATTACCTTTAGATATGGCCCCTGATATAAATGTAATTTACAAAATAATGAAGATTTTTTTACATATTTCTATTTTAGGATAACATATGTTTATTCCCTAAAAAAATTAGCCACTTCCTATTTCATTTGGGTACCCAAAAAAATTCATGAAATTTGGACAAATTTTTTTGGCCAAAAAAAGTTACCCTTTTTTTCTCATTTCAGATCTTCACCTCCATGGGTCTGACTTCATCCAAAATACATCAAGATGTGTCCTAAACATTCAAGAATCAATTCCTAAAAGGATTTGTGTATATATGGATAAACTTTTTTTTTATGAATTTTTATGTCAGGTCTTTTTTTTTTCTACTTAAATATTTATAATAAATAGTTTTTCTGCAGATGAGTAGTATTTATCTTTACAGTTGTTTTAAGCATTCATTGAAGTTTTTTTTGGCAAAAGAAAAAAGGAGGTTACTGCAAAAACTGATTTTTCAAGAATTTTTTTTGGCGTCGGGGTCGTTCGCGTCCTAGTATACCCTTAAAGGGGTGTCCGAGGAGCGTACCTATCCAGGGTTAAGTACACTCAAAACTAAACTGGGTAATTATTACTAAGAATTATTTAAACAAACTTACTACGGTTCTTTCACAGGATACGAGCGAATTCCACTTTAGACACTGGTGATTGGAATAATATACTCTTAACAAAAATAAATATATTCTATATAAATTACAACATTTTGAAAAGAATTTACACAAATCAAATAAATCACTCGAAATACTAAGTCTGAACAAAACTTAGATTAAGACAAAAATGTTACGATCTGAAAATTATATAATAACTTGACTTGAACTATTATATCTGAGAAAGCCTTAGACTAAAAAAAAAGAAATAAAACTTACCTTCCTACAGGGCCGTTTACAAAAACTCTAAGAGAATTTTTATAATTATTCACTGATTACAAAAACTCGTCACACCAAATCTTCAATATTTCACTGAACACTTTTAAAACAATACACTGAGCTGTGTGCAAGAGTGAGAGAGGTGGAAATGGCTGTGTCTTAAGGCTGGAATTCTCTATCTGTCTATGCAACCCCGGGGTCGCCTTTATATATGAAACTCAGCCACTTCCTGAAAATTCCAGGAGAGCGAGTTCCGGAAGGTTAGGGGCTGGGCTAAAGCGTGAAGTTACCTAGAATTGCTCTCTCAACACATATCCACTCAACACGAAACGAACTCTCTCTGTCAGCTAGCTCCACCAACCCTTTCTCCCCGAAATAAAAAAAAAGATAACATCCTATCACTAGGCTTTTCGCACCTCTTCCAAAGCACATGGCATTTAGAGTATTCTCTCATAAACATGGCGCAATACCTCATAAAAATATAAACGAACACCACATAAGCCCTTGTTCCTATCTTGCATGGTTACATGACACTCTCAAACAGAATACGTAAGACTTTGTAATAAAATTACGTGGAATAAAAAAGTTAATTCTTAAAAATAACATAAATTTACATATATGTACTAACTTTAATAAAGAATGCAATTAAATTAAACTTGAATCTACACAAGAAGAACTCCTCTTAAGAGCTGGCTAACCTCTCTTAAATGCACACACAAAATATAAATAAACTCATTAATAAACTACTGTATTTACTGTACACTAGACCAGTTTCATAAAATAACTCCCCCCAAAATATTATTTATATCTGCAACCACGTTATCTTTACCTGATATATGCTTTATATTAATACAATACGGTTGCAAACATAATGACCACCTAGTTAACCTTTGATTATTATTTTTCATCTTATTCAAAACAGTTAAAGGATTATGATCTAAATACACTGTAATCTCTTAATTTTGTGGTCACTTCACATAGACCTCAAACTTGTTTATCACTGTGACTAACGTTAGTGGTTCCTTTTTCACTGTCGAGCAGGCTCGCTGATGTTTTTTTCGGATTTGACAACATAAAACAAACGGGAGAAGAATTCCTTCCTCGACTACTTGCAATATGTCAGCTCAAATCCCGTTATCTGATGAATCCACTTGGATAAGTAATTTCTTGTTGAAATTAGGTGCTCGCAGTTTCAGTTTCGAAGTAAATATGGCCTTTATCCTGTCAAAGGATTCCTGGCATTCGCTGGTCCACACAAATTTTTTCTTGGGGCTGGTCAAATCCGTCAAGGGAACGACTACAGCTGTAAAGTTCGGGTAAAAACGTCTGTAGAATCCTGCCATCCCTAAAATGCATTGTAATTGCTTCTTCGTTGTGGGCTGATGCTTTCCTTATTCCCTTGATGTTAGCGGCTACCGGGGCGATTAGTACTTTTCCTACTTCAAATCCCAAGTACTGAACTGTTGCCTTTCCAAAGTCACTCTTCTCCAGGTTAATCGTCAGGTATGCTCCTCGCAGCTTTCGAAATACCTTCTTCAAGATTCGGAAATATTCTTCCCAGGTCGATGAATATACCACAATATCATCGAGATATATGCCTACTCCTTCTATCGATCCTAGAAGGTTATCCATCACACGTTGAAAAGTAGCGGGGGCGTTAATTTGACCCAATGGCATGACTGTGTATTGATATAACCCAAACTGGGTTATAAAAGATAACAATTTTGCGTTTTCGTCCAAATTAATTTGATAGTAGTCCTTTAGAAAGTCGATCTTGGAGACGAACCTCGCTTGTCCGATATTGTTGAGTAGTTGGTCGATGAGCGGCAATGGATAATTATTGGCCACAATGATCAACTTTAACTTTTGGTAGTCCATACACATCCTAAAAAATCCGTCTGGTTTTTTCACAAGCAAGCACGGAGAATTGTAAAGGCTAGAACTTTGTTCGGCTAATCCGTTTTGTAACAAATAGTCCAATTCTTTTCTCATGACTTCTCGGTGATACGCCGACAGTCGATAGGTGGGTTGTTTAAATGGTCTTTCCATTGTTTTGAGGTGTATCTCATGCTTCGTCAGGTTGGTTCGTTTCAAGACGTCCGGGACAATTGCAGGGAAACTTCTAATTAATTGACCAAATTCCTCTGTTGCTCCTGGTTCAAATAAATTAATCTCTCCCAAATTTCGAATGATAGATGAATTATTCACTTTGCTTACTGCTCCTAACTCATATCCATTGTCATCTTCCGTGGATGATATGGTTTGCATCATACACACTTGTGAAGCTTCGGTCTCGTTTTCACTTAAGTAGGGTTTCAGTAAGTTAACGTGTAGTTTCCCCTGACTTTTCCTTCTTCCTGGGGTTTTGATAACGTACGTCATGTCAATGATATTCTCCAAAATCTTGAAAGGTCCTTAAAACTTGTTGGTGAGTGGGAATCTCCTTATTGGCAGGAAAACTAATACCTGCTGTCCTATCGAAAATTGTCGGTCTTTACTTTCCATATCAAACCTTTTCTTCATTTTTCCTTGACTTGTCTTGAGGTTTTCTAGGGAAAATTTCCTTATCTCGCTGATCCTTTTCCTCAAATTCTTGACATATCCTCCATCGAATTCCTCTCGGTCCTTCCATTTTTCTGTTAATATTTTATCAGTCCTCGTACTTCTCATCCAAATACCACTTCATTCGGGCTACATCCCATGCTTTTTTGATAAGC
Source organism: Palaemon carinicauda (assembly GCF_036898095.1). Classification (NCBI taxonomy): domain Eukaryota; kingdom Metazoa; phylum Arthropoda; class Malacostraca; order Decapoda; family Palaemonidae; genus Palaemon; species Palaemon carinicauda. The sequence goes on along the minus strand of NC_090746.1, from coordinate 36,851,702 downwards.
ATTACGTACCTCGAATGACTTCAACGATAGTCTGATGTCCCATTAATTCCCCGTTTTGTTACAGAACTTCGTTAGCATACTTTTTAACGTTTGATAAAACCTCTCTAATGCACCTTGGGTCTCAGGATGATAAGCAGTAGATAGTTGTTGTTTTAAATCCAACAGTTTCATTACGTTCTGAAATAATTTTCGACGTGAAATTCGTTCCTCTGTCACTTTGAACGATTTCCGGTATACCAAACATAGTAAAAAAGTCTAAATACTTCTCTGCGATTATTTTGGCACTGATGCTCCAGCAGGTATGACTTCTGGGTATCTCGTCACTGGATGCATCAAGAGTAACATATATTCGTAACCTTTTTTCGTCCTTGGTAAATGTGTCTTGCTGAAGGGTTCTCCTTGCTCTTCTATCGGGTGTAAGGGAGCTTTCTTAATTTACTTGTTCGGCTTTCCAGCTATATGACATACATGACATGCACAGCAAAACTGGCTCCCATCCTTATGCATGCCAGGCCAGAAAAAGTGTTTCATAATCTTCTCTGTCGTCTTCCTTATCCCCATATGTGCCGTCTCATGCGCTATCACGATCACCTGTCTTCTTAACGGTGCGGGAATTAGTATCTGACGATATATACCCCATTCGGCCTTTCCAGGGATATCGGCGCGCCTATGCTTCCTCATCAGCAATCCATCCTTATGATAATAGCAGGTCGGAGACTGCTGTGTCCACCACACAGTACAATAACTCTGTTAACGTTGCATCCTTCCTTTGCAATCCTATCAGTCTTTTCCTACTCACTTGTCCTACTTCTAACACTGAATTTTCTATTTCTTCCAGGTACGTTTCTTCTTTATTTTCTTGTCCACTTGTCTGTTATTCCTCTTCGCTCAGGCTTACTCGGGAGTTATCCTCTTGCGCACCATAAAGGGAATACTCTTCTTCGGAAAACAAATCCCCGAAGTTCCTTGCTCCTTCAGTTTCTTTTCCTTCTTCAGCAGCCACTTTTTTGTCATGCTCTTAGTCGTAACACAAGTAGCAAACAGATACGGGTAGTCTCTCTTGAGTTCAGTCGTAGGACTATACTTCAAAGGTTTCTCTGTTACAATGGGACAAGGCACAAATGGCACTCCACCAACCTCGTTACCCAGCAGGACGTCTACTGCTTCAGCAGCCAATGAATCCTTTACCGCAAAGTCAAAATTACCTCTCACCAATTCGCATGACAGTTTCAAACAACGAATAGTGGTAACCTCCTCACCTCCTATTCCCTCCAATATAACCGAGTCTCCTGTGAGAAACTGATCCACCAACGGGTTGTAATCCTCGTACCACCACACTATGGTACTATCGCATTCTGCTTAGGGACAGTACTAGTGCTACTTCTGCTGTAACTGTTGAACTTGTTCACGTAGTTATTACTGAACTGATTTCCATGGTTTGGCAAATGCTTGACACTTGGTCGAAACGACGGTTGAAACTTCAAATCCGAGTAGGGTCTACGACTGATAATATTATAATCTTCACTCAGCAGAGTGGCTTTATCAAGTTTCCTCACCCTTCTCTTTCAAGTACGTTCGAATATGTTCAGGAATTCCTCGTATATATTGTTCTAGTATTATCAATTCTTCTAAATAAGCCATCTCCCTCACGTTAGTAGCCTTTATCCATCTTTTAAAACATCGTCGTACATGATAAGCATAATCCAGGGGTCATTTCCTCGTCCTTCCACAAACTTCGGAAATTTCCCTTAAAATATTCAGTGGTCATCTGGTACACTTGCAGCACACTCCTCATCACTTCTTGATACTCCTTCCTCTGGCCCTGAGATAAGGATAAGTAAGCACTGCAGCCCTTTCCAAAGAGCACACACTGCAAAAACACAGACCATTTATTTTCTGGCCATTTTATCGTCGATGCGATAGTTTCAGAATGATCGAAGAACTCATCTGGGCCCTCTTCTGTGAACCTTGGAATTAACCTCTGGGCTTCCGACACATTAAACACTGGATCGTGCTTAGCAGGGACAGCCTCTGTCTGTGTTACAAACTGTGCACGGGCGTTCAACATCTCCAACTCACACGCATGCATTGCTTCTTCCATCTATTTTTCTTCGTGTCTTCACTCTTATTCTTCTCGTCTTGCCATTTCCCTTGCTTAAATCTCTCTTTACATGTTTTGCTTCTTCTGCCAGTCTTTCTTCTCGTCTTGCTTCCATTTCTTTTGCATGTCGTGCTTCTTCTGCCATCATCTTCAACTTAAGCAAATTCTCCTCCGCTGCAATTCGTCAAATCTCAGCCTCAACATCCTCATCTGCTTTTATGCCTTCAGTTTGAGGGTCAATCGGTCCTTGCTTCGCTAAAAATTACTCCTCAGCTTCCTCCAAAGTTCACAAGTTGCCACAATATTTTCTTCTGACAACTTTCCCAAATTTATCAATGCTTTTAAGGCTAGACACTTGATTTGGACCTTAATCATTCCCATTGTTGCATGGCCACCACATGCCACTAAGATAGAGAGCCACTGAGCTTAGTTACATTAGCTTCTGACAATTTCTGAAAATTTGGGTTATTCAAAAACTCTTGGATATTAAACAGTGCCATCTTGTTCTTTAAAAGATAATTTTATACCTTCCAAAATAATATATCCTAACAATACACAAAATCCTATCAACACTGTACTCTTCTAAACCTTTAATCAAAATACGGCCCTGTTATCACCAATATTTAAAACAGACTTACTCGATCCCAAGGGTTGGGCCCCAATAAAAAATTATACTATGATGGCTGCCGGGACTGGGCACCAAAAATATATTATATGAAGATGGTCTCGTGTCTAGGAACCAAACATATAATTTTATATTATGGCTGGCAAGCTAAACAACCTTTCTAATTCCAAACTCACCTGTTTCCTTTTACATTAAATCTTTTACACTTGGAAATATTAATACTCAAACTCTGAGACAGTTAAATAACTCCCAGAAAGCAATATATAAAACACTGAATATCTAAAAGTCTCTTAAGTACACTCAAAACTAAACTGGGTAATTATTCTGAAGAATTATTCAAACATACTACGGCTCTTCAGCAGGATACGAGTGAATACCACTTTTAATGCTGGTGATTGGAAAAATACACTCTTTATAAAAATAAATATATTCTATATAAATTACAACACTTTCAAAGAATATGCAAAAAATCAAATAAATCACCCGGAATATAAGTCTGAACAAAACTCAGATTAAGACAAAAATGTTACAATTTGAAAATTATATAATAATTTGACTTGAACAATCATATCTGAATAAACCTTAGACTAAGAAAAAGAAATAACACTTATGAAAACTACAATCACTTGTTTCACTTGAAATTGAATCTGAATACAATATTTAAGTTTGGCACTTGATGAAAATAGATAACCAGATCACAATACAAGAACCTATCACCTTCCTACAGGGCCGTTTACAAAAACTCTAAGAGAATTTTTATAAGTACTCACTATGATTACAAAAACTCGTCACACCAAATCTTCGATATTTCACTAAACGCATTTTTAAAAATACACTGAGCTGTGTGTGAGAGTGAGAGAGAGGTGGAGATGGTTGTGTCTTGAGGCTGGAATTCTCTATCTATGTAACCCTGGGGTTGCCTTTATATATGAAACTTAGCTATTTCCAGAAGATACCAGGAGAACGAGTTCTGAAAGTGTATGGGTTAGGCTAAGGCATCAGAGTTAGCAAGTATTGCTCTCTCAACACGTATCTACACAACACGAGACAAACTCTCCAAGTCAGCTAGCTCTGCCCACCCTTGTTCCCGAAATAAAAAAGATGACATTGTATCACTAGGATTTTCACGAATTTTTCAAATTACATAGCATATTGCATATTCTCTCACAAACATGACGCAATACCTCAAAAAAATATAGAAGAACATTACATAAGCTCTCAAACAGTTACGTCAGACTTCGTAACAAATTAGGTGAAATAGAAAAAGTTAATTCTTAAAACTAACGTATTTACATATACAAACTTGAATAAAGAATGCAATGAAATTAACGACGAAAGTCTGACATAATTTACATGATAGACTTGAATCTACACAAGAACAACTCATCTTGAGAGCTGGCTAACCTCTCTTCAATGCACAAATAAAATATAAATAAACTCATTAATAAACTACTGTATTTACTCTACACAAGACAAGCTTTGTAGGAATATATATATATATATATATATATATATATATATATATATATATATATATATATATATATATATATATATATATACACACACACACACTTAACTCCCTGTTAACAGAGTTCTGTTAACATGATTTCGAAGTTACACAAGTTCAAATTTATTGATATATATTCTGTTAAGATGTAATGTTCGATGTTACACGAGTTGATTTTCCCACCTAAGAGCGAGAGCGAGAGAATGTTAATAAGCATCTATTTAAGCTTACAAACAAATAAATGTTAAGTTTTTAGTGTAGTATCAAAAAGTAATCTAATTCTAAATCATATTGCGATAATAAAATATAAACTTTTTTGTTACATTCACTAATATTTATATCCAATACCTTTGTTTACATTGCGTATGTAGATGGCTGTGGATTGTTGGTGTCAACAGCTGATTCGTCTGTTGTTGTTGTTCAATACGGATTTTAATAAGAAAATGGTCAAGAGTGTGTTGAACAGTGTTCTTTTTTCAAGGATTACATGATAGCGAGCAAAATCAAATCAACAATACTCTGTTGACTATATGTGAGCATAATCATGATTTCGTCAGGACCTTGAAAACAGGTGACAACAAAACCAATATAAACAATCTGTAATTGCTGTTGTGAAAATACATCTTGAACTGTTGATAGAAAAGTACAAAAATTATTACAAGAAGTTCAGATAACATCGAAAACCAGGATTATTCTAGACACCTTTCAGTTCATATATGTTATGTTGTTGGCTAAGCTACAGATCAGCTGACAAAATCGAATGACATCTTAATCCCTGCCTACAATCGAGCAATAAGGCATCTAACTAGATGGTGATTGCACTCAATCCTGGTTAGTGATCACTTTGCCACAGTAACAGAATTGGAGATGCAACAGCTACTTCCAATACCACCACCTCCACCTAGATGGAATGAAGACCTGGCAGACTGGGTCTGCTTCTGACTGACCACAGAGGAATAGGCAGCAAACTACAACCCTCCTAGGATATAGATCAACTAGAAAAGGACCTAGTTGATGCTTTTCACAACGCAGCTAGCATAGCAATGCCCCTGAAGGCAGTGAGAAGAAACTACACATACCAGGACTCTTGCTACTACTGCCCAGAAGTAAGAAGACTCAAAACACGGCTCAATAGCGTCACAAAAATCTACAGAAGAAGAGCAACAGTAGAGAATAGAGAACTACTGCATGCAGTTAAAAATTATGTCCAACAAAGAATCCATGAAATTAGAATAGAAAAATTGATGGAACAAACTTATCACAGTACACAACACTCACCGAATTATGGAAATGTTGAACAGAGTAGCTGGAAAGAAGAGGACACCAGCTAAAACTCACCCACACCCACAAGAAGAGGAAGAAAGAATTGTGACAGACTTCGCAAGCAGAACAGAATCAGCTAACTTCTCCCCTGAAACCAGAATGCTACAGGAGCAACTAGCGCCAGCTAGGTGGGAGGAAATCAACACAGCCTGTCAGCTACATGATGACAGACACCCCATACACAATTGAGGAACTGAGGGCAGTGTACAAAACTGCAAAACCACTGCAACAGGGGTAGACAGAATAACCTACACCATGATCAGACACATGGGTCCAGCAGGAGAAACCGCATTCCTGAAGTTAATGAACAGGACACACCTTGAGCACGCAAGGCCCCAGACCTGGCGGCAACAGGACACACAGCCGATCCCTAAGCCAAAGGATCTAGGAAACCCAAGACCAATAGCTCTAGTATCCTGCATGGAAACGACAAGAAAAAATGGTACTAAACAGAATGAAGTACAAAATTGGTCCCCTGCATAAACAGCGATATGCATATCAGGAGGGAATTGGAACCACTGCATTTCTGACATTCTCAGCTGTAAAAACCAAAAGAAGGCAACTATAGTCTTCATACACTTTGAAAAAGCCTTCGAGCTAGCCAGCTGTCATGGGTGGATAGAATAATATAGAAAAGAATGTTAAAACATGTGAATTTTCTACTCTTAAGAAGCAGAGAGAGGAGGTCCCGCTAGTGTTTACTAGAAACTGTCACTGCCGCTGTTTGAGATCAAGATATTTATTAGATGTGCCTAGATCAGCAGACCTTGGGCAAAACGATCATCTGTTGTAGCAATTCGAGGAGCCAGCGTTATGGAAGGACAAGGAGAGCAGTGTTGTCGCCGAAGAATATACATTAACGGAAGGTAAACACATGTCTCGCTTCAATTATAGCGCCATATGGATCATGATTACACCAGCAGAGCGTTCGGGAAGGTGCGATCAAAGAGGCATGGTTTTAAGGAAAACCAATGAGGATGAAGAAAGGAGAAAATTTCCTTATATGGAATTGTCCATAGTTAGCCCATCCCATACAGGGGTATATAAACTTCAAAGAGAACAAGAGAGGGAGAGTACGAAAAAGCAAACGAGAGGACGAGAAAGAGAACGAGAGAGAAGAAACACAGAGAAAGAGAGAGAACGTAAGGACCAGAATGCAGACGTAATCAGCCTTACGACAACTTGTCCGAGATGTCAGAACGAGTTGACCCCTGTCGTTATTACCAACCACGAAAAGCCCAGACCTGAAGTATCTACATTCCTGAATCGTCAAGATCTGCTGTGAAGAGTATCTTCGTTTCTTTTAAGTATTATTTGTCTGCTTTCTTGACTGTTCCCCTATTTGCTGGAGTGTAGTTTAATCAGATGATTTTCTTTGTTTAATTCAGTGCTTCCCAAGTACTCAATCAAGAAACAGTGATCTTTGACTAGTTGTAAATAAAATTATGTTTTCTTTTGCAAGTTTCCTTTCTATATTCCCTTTTTCAATTTGGGTGGTTGTCGAGTTATCCTAATTTAATAAATCAATTCAAAAGAACCTGGTTCGATCCCAACGAGGATCGTAACACCAGCCCAGCAGCAATGCTGCAATCACTGGCTAAAAAATGAGTAAAAGGTCACCTACTAGCTTGGACAAAGAACTGTGCTAGAAAGACAACCCAGAGTCAAATTCTAAGGAGTGATATCAGCATTCCATGACTTGGAAAACGGAACCCCACAGGGAGGGATTCTCAGCCCCTCCTTTTTAACATCCTCATGGAAAACATAGCCTCTCTCATCTTCCTTGAAGGAGTAGAGATATTCATCTATGCGGATGATGTATGTACAATAGCTCAAGGACCAGTCAGAATGATAAGAATGCAGAGAGCAATAAATGACATCAACCAAAAGTCTAATGTGTTGGGACTAAAAATAAACATAGGCAAAACTAAGGCAATGACAATAAAAGCCCCAAACCCCCTGCATCCACTCACAATAGGAATGGAATCCCTAGAGTGGGTGGACAGCTATACATACCTGGGAGTTGTAATAGACAAGCAACTCACCTTCAGGGAGGAAATAAAGTATCACAAGGAAAAATCAAATGTCAGACTGGCAGCCATGAGATACATGTCAAAGTTAAATGATGGCGCAAATGAGCACGTTCAAAAGAAGTACTAGTACTATCTAGCCTGCTCCAGAACACTAGTGGACTATGCTGCTCCCACCCTAACTAGCCTGACAGACACCCAAAAAGCCACAGTAGAGGTGATTCAAAACAATGCCATGAGACTCATGCTAGGAGCCCCTACGTGGACAAGGCAGTGCAACATGAGGCTGGAAACTGGCCTGCCATCACTGGAAGACAGGATTGCACAGAGAAATGCATCCACAATTGCAAAGATGTTTCTCTCTGAAAGAGACTCTATAACAAAAAAGAGAGTCCGAGAGAAACTCACAAAGCACCCTGAGGTCCAAACCCCAAGCTCCTATAGCAAGGACCACTGCAACAACATGAGGGGCCGAGGTTTAGCTGAGGATATTCTGCAACTAAGCCCAGACTCAAGCCAGAGCACGCAACACATCCCACCCTGGAAGAAAGAAAGAGTGACCTTTAGGTACACTAAGCTTCCTAGTGCAAAGGAAGTCTGCACAATGGAGGAACTAAGGAATGCGACCCAAGCAGCGATCATGATTGCGGAAACAGGAGGAGCGCAGACCTATTACACTCATGGTACTGTAGACCCTGGAATCCAGACAACTGGGGATGCAGTATATTCCAGTAATTGCACAGCTTGCTGGAAGACATCCAATAATACCTCCACCATGCAGACAGAGCTTGTTGCAATAAAACAAGCACTAAAATACTCCATTGAAAATGAGGAAGGACCAGTAGTCATCCATACTGACTCAAGATCCTCAATGCAAGCCTTGCAACAGGAAAAGAACAAAGAAAACAAGGCCCTGCTAGCTGATATCAAAGCACTATTATATCAGCACAATGAAAGAGGCAGACCTGTGACTCTCAACTGGATTCCCAGTCATATTGGAATACCAGGGAACGAGAGAGCAGATGAGCTAGCCAAAAGCACCACACACACAGAAAGTGTACAGGTGCACATACAGCCTGCACTGCAACAAATTAAAAATAAAATAAGCCACAGCTCAAAGAAAATCTAATCAAGGAGCTACACAAGTGGATAGGGAATAGCTCTCCCTCTGCCAAATGGTAGAAATGGGCCACGAAACTAGAGCCTCTCTCCATTGACAGACACACACCAAGAGAGCAGGCTGTATGCATACACAGACTCAGGCAGTGATACAAAGCAAACTGGAAGAAGTTGGAAAGGAACCAAAGACCCTCCTGCACTACCTACTAGACTGTAGGGAGACAGGCACAGCTGAGGGGCGACCTTCAAGAGGACATCAACTCACAACAAGCCAGGCAGACTGCAGCCACACTGGTAAAAGCAATTGTCGAAAACATAGAAGCACACAGATAATTGCTTTCAACCCATCTCATCCCCTCACCGTAAGGCCCTATACATATTATTATTATTATTACTATCCAAGCTACAACCCTAATTGGAAAAGCAAGATGCTATAAGCCCAGGGGCTCCAATAGGGAAAAATAGCCCAGTGAGGAAAGGAAATAAGGAAATAAATAACTGAAGAGAACAAATTAACAATAAATCATTCTAAAAAAAGTAACAACGTCATAACAGATATGTCATATACAAACTACTAACAACGTCAAAAACAAATATGTCATATATAAACTATAAAAAGACTCCTGTCCGCCTGGTCAACAAAAAAGCATTTGCTCCCACTTTGAACTTTTGAAGTTCTACTGATTCAACAACCCGATTAGGAAGATCATTCCACAACTTGGTAACAGCTGGAATAAAACTTCTAGAGTACTGTATAGTATTGAGCCTCGTGATGGAGAAGGCCTGGCTATTAGAATTAACTGCCTGCCTAGTATTACGAACAGGATAGAATTGTCCAGGGAGATCTGAATGTAAAGGATGGTCAGAGTTATGAAAAATCTTATGCAACATGCATAATGAACTAATTGAACGACGGTGCCAGAGATTAATATCTAGATCAGGAATAAGAAATTTAATAGACCGTAAGTTTCTGTCCAACAAATTAAGATGAGAATCAGCAGCTGAAGACCAGACAGGAGAACAATACTCAAAACAAGGTAGAATAAAAGAATTAAAACACTTCTTCAGAATAGATTGATCACCAAATATCTTAAAAGACTTTCTCAATAAGCCAATTTTTTGTGCAATTGAAGAAGACACAGACCTTATATGTTTCTCAAAAGTAAATTTGCTATCGAGAAACACACCTAAAATTTTGAAAGAGTCATACAAATTTAAAGAAACATTATCAATACTGAGATCCGGATGTTGAGGAGCCACTGTCCTTGACCTACTTACAATCATACTTTGAGTTTTGTTAGGATTCAACTTCATCCCCTATATACTTCCATAACTTTCTCTACTACTGAAATACTCCACAACAACCCTAGGGAGTAAAGGGTTGGACAACCCCACCAGCGACTTTTCTCTACTTTTCTAAGGCCATTTCTAACTATCTTTATCCATAACATGATGGCCCTCTTCTACTACCACCACCATCCTTACTCTATTCGCAGCTGTCTCTACAACTAGAAACCTTTCAAATTTCCTTTTGATTTAACAACCAACCTTCTATATATTACAGGTTACCTATGGGCCGAACAAGGGAAAGGCCAGTGCCAACAGGAAATGTTGGCTACAATACAAGAACGAACGAACCTACGAGAGAGAGAGAGAGAGAGAGAGAGAGAGAGAGAGAGAGAGAGAGAGCGTATTCACTTAACTAATAATAACAACTTTAAACAAAATGTATTATTCCTTTATTGAAATGAAAGAAAAATAAATCGCTAATGTGCTTGATATGTATAGTAGCCCCTTGGCTTATAGCATCCTGCTTTTCAAACTAGGGTTGTAGCTTAGCACGTAATAATGACAATAATAATATGTACTTATTGATATAAAATTAATTGTAAATAAATAATTCTTAGACTAAATGGAAAAATGTTATGGTCTTTTATTTAATTACTGAAATGAGAGAAAAATAAAGTGCTAATGCGTTTGATGTGCATACATAGTAGCATTGTGCATTCGTACATACCAGAAAGTAGTCTTCATTGTTGTTTTTTTTTTTTAACTTGAATATGTACTTAGTGATATAAAATCAATTGTAAATAAATAACCATTAGACTATGAAAGAAAAGAACTCACTAATACTTTTGATATGCATACGTTGTAGCTTTGTGCATTCGTACATACCACGTAGTACAGTTTATTTTGATTTTTAACTGAAACATGTACTTATTGATATAATACTAACTTTAAATAAATAATCATTAGACAAAGACGAAAAATATGGTACGATCTGTTATCTATTTACCGAAATCAAAGAAAAATAAATCGCTAATGTGTTTGATATGCATAGGCCTACGTCGTAGCATTGTGCATTCGTACATACAATGGTTTTGTTTATTGTGTGTTTTAACTTAAAAATTTACTTGATGGTATAAAATTTATTGTAAATAAATAATCATAAGATTAAAAGAGAAAATATGAGAGAGAGAGAGAGAGAGAGAGAGAGAGAGAGAGAGAGAGAGAGAGAGAGAGAGAGAGAGAGAGAGACGACAGTGGTGAGAGTGATGCGTCATAGTGTCAATGTATATGGGTAATGAATGATTTTACTATGAAATAAATACAAGTAGAGTAAGAATGTGTATTTTTATTGTTTCTGTGCCCTTCAAAAATATCAATAATGTGTTTGTTCAAGTTTCATAGCAACAAAATTCCAAAATAGACAGACTTTCCCAATGTCCTCGAACGTGACGCCCCCTACTACCATTATTTCTGATTTAGAAATCATGTTCCGTTAACACAATTTCCGTTAACACGATCTCTCCAGGAACCTAACCCTCTTGTTAACAGGGAGTTAACTCTGTGTGTATATATATATATATATATATATATATATATATATATATATATTATATATATATTATATATATATATATATATATATATATATATATATTATATATATATATATATATATATAATATATACTGTATATATATATATATATATATATATATATATATATATATATATATATATATACTGTATATATATTGTAAGGACAGTGAGACAAGCGTCACCAAGATCAACTGATACTTTATTCAAATGTGCATGGGAGTATATTACAAGGTGCGGACGGAAAGGAAGGATGGTGCTGGCGCCAAATCACATTGAATTGCCCGCCAAAATATATTTGTTTTCTTACACTTACAAATATACGAATTATGAGTTAACAGAAACATGAAATGAAATAATACATATGTCAAAATGTAGCTCTGATAGAGCGGAATACAGATACATGGGAAACCACGGTGTGGCGAAAGGAGAATTCAAATAAATAAACAGTTTGTTGATTTTCTGGACGACGAAGGAAGCGGTGTCCTTACAAGTACTCCCCCCCAAGACATCGGGCGGCGTAGAGGGCTGATGATCAATCTTCGTATCTTTTCGGGCGTCGGAGGGTTCCTCTTGTTTTTGAACGGAGGGGCGCGCCGGAGGTCGGCGTAAGGATCTATTCCTCTTGTCGTCGTTTGATGATTTTTCTTTTGTTGGGCGCCTTGTTTTGAGGTGGAACTCGGGATCTGCCAGGTCCGGCGGAGGCGGTGTCGCTTCCTTCGAGAAACGCTGGTTTCACGCGGTCTATTGAGACCCAGTCCTCTTGGCCATGGACGTCGAGAAGGAAGGCTTTCGTTGTCTTCTTAATTACCCGGTAGGGGCCTCGATAAGGTCTAGTTAGTGGTTGTCGATGAGCGTCGACACGGACGAAAACGTACCCACAGTCATCCAGGTTTTTTGGCTTGAAGTGCTTGGTTCTGTCCTGGTAAGTTTTGAGACATGGCCTGAACTTCCTGGCGATGTCCCTTAGGTGATCCAGCTGCGTGTCGTCGGTTGATGAGGGAAAGAATTTGCCAGGAACTGCGAGCGCCTCCACGTAAACCTTTTCGGCGGGCGAAAGTTCGCCGTCTGCGCGAGGGGCGGTGCGAAGGCCGAGGAGTACCCAAGGAAGTCGCGATTTCCAGTCCCCGTTGGTGCAGCTCGCCATCAGGGACGCCTTGAGGGCGCGGTGAGTTCTTTCGACCATGCCGTTTGCCGCGGGGTTGTATGCCGTGGTGCTGTGGAGCGTCGTCCCCATCAGGTTCGCCAAAGCGAGCCATATTTCTGAGAGGAAAGCGGGGCCTCTGTCTGTCGTGATGTCGTCAGGAACGCCCAACCTGCTCACCCAGCTTGACAGGAGGGCTTCGGCGCATGCTTGAGTCGTAGCTTCGGTCATCGGCGATGCCTCCAACCACCTAGTGGAGCGATCGATGATCGTAAGCAGGTAGCGAGCAGATCCAGAAGGGGGCAATGGTCCCACGACGTCGATGTGTATGTGACCGAAACGTCTTTTTGGCTGGGGAAAATCGCCTACCCCCGATTCGGTGTGACGGCTGACTTTGCTTGACTGGCAGTTGATGCATGACTTCGCCCATTCCCGGGCGTCCTTTTTTATCCCTGGCCAGACGAACTTTTCAGACAGAAGGCGAGCGGTGGTGCGTCCTGAGGGGTGTGAAAGTCCATGGATGATATCGAATATTTTCCTTCTGCAGGAGGCTGGTATCCAGGGACGTGGGCGGCCTGTGCTGGTGTCGCAAAGAATAGTTACTCCTGCTGGTCCGAGGGGAATCGCACTTATCTTGAGCGCGGATGGCCCCGTCAGGTGATCCTGTGCTTCTCGGTCGGTGCGTTGTTCGGTTGCGAGATTGGCGTAGTCGATTCGCAGGTGGATTGCGTCAATTTCAATCCTTGAAAGGGCGTCCGCGACTGGGTTTTTCTTTCCTGGGACGTAACGTATGGTGCACCCGAATTCGGCGATTGATGCGAGATGACGTTGTTGTCGGGAGGACCATGCGTCTGTCGATTTCGTGAAAGCGTGTACGAGGGGTTGATGGTCCGTCGCGATTGTGAAGGGAGTGCCCTCCAAGATGTGCCTGAAGTGGCGGACGGCGAGGTAGACGGCGAGGAGTTCCCTATCGAAGGTGCTGTATCTTGTTTCGGCGGGTTTCAATTTCTTGCTGAAGAATGCCAGCGGTCGAGGAGAACCATCGACGAGTTGCTCCAGCACAGCCCCACAGGCGACGTTACTGGCTTCGGTCGTTAGTCGCAGGGGCGCGTTGTCGTCGAAATGAGCCAGGGTGGTGGCATTCGCGAGGGCATCCTTCGTCCGGGCGAATGCCTGTTGCTGGGGCAAACCCCACTCGAGTTTTTTTGCTTTTCCTTTCAGGACGTTGTCGAGGGGTGACAGGGTTTGTGCGATGTTGGGGATGAAGCGCCTGTAGTAATTGACCATCCCCAGGAACTCCTGAAGTTGGCGGATGGTCGTAGGTATCGGGAACTTTCTGATGGCGTCGACCTTGGTTGTCATGGGTTTTACCCCGCACGAGGATACGCGGTGACCAAGGAAATAGACTCCTTCCACACCGAACGTGCATTTGTCGAAACGTACGACCAGGCCGTTCTCCTGTAGGCGTTTGAGGACGGTGCGGACGTGTCTCCGGTGTTTCTCCTTGGTTTTCGAGAATATCAGGATGTCGTCGACGTAGCAGACGCAGAAAGGTAGGTCACCCAGAATGCTATCCATTAGTCGTTGGAAGGTTGCCCCGGCGTTGCGTAGACCGAAGGTTGAGTATGCGAAGGTGTAGGATCCAAACGGCGTTACAATGGCAGTTTTCGGGATGTCTTCCAGAAAGACGGGGACCTGGAAATAAGATTTGAGGAGGTCCATCTAGGTAAAATACTTCGCGCCGTGCAACGCGTTCGTTAGGTCCTGCATGTTGGGCAGCGGGTAGTGATCGGGCGTTGTGATGAGGTTGAGGCGCCTGTAGTCGCCGCAAGGTCTCCAGGACCCGTCCGGCATTTTTACCATGTGTAAGGGCGATGCCCAGGGGCTCGATGCTTTCTTACAGATACCCATGCGTTCCATGTCCTTGAAGGCGCGTTTGGCATCCTTCAGTTTCTGGGGTGGGAGGCGGCGGAATTTGGCGTGAGTGGGAGGTCCTGTCGTTGTGATGTGGTGGTAGATCCCGTGCTTGGACGGGGATCCTGGCGAGTGTCGGAGCTCGGGCTTAAAAACCTCGGGAAATTCTCGTAGGAGGTCGGCGTAGGGGTGCGTCGTTACGGCGGATACGGACATTGTTGCAGGGCCGTATTCTAGGGCGCGGGACTGGCAGGTTCCCGTGTCGATGAGACGTTTGTTAGCGACATCGACGAGGAGTCCGCGGTGGGCGAGGAAATCCGCACCGAGGAGGGGGCGATTGACGTCAGCGATAGCGAAGGGCCAAGAATACGAACGGCCCATGATAGATATCTTGAGGGTCTTGATCCCATAGCACCGTATGGGAGATCCGTTGGCAGCGATGAGTAAGGGAGCGTTTTTGTCGGGACCACGGTCTAGGTCGGACTTGGAAGGTGGGAACGTTGACTGCATTGCGCCGGTGTCTACCATGAGTCTACGGTTGAAAATGGTATCGAGGATATAGAAACCATTCTTGTTTTGGTTAACTGCGGCTGCGATGGTGGCAGGTGGATGCTTCTGGCGGCATCTTCTAGGGAAACTGCATGGTGCTCTACATTTCTTGGCGTCGCTGCCGAACTGTTGGTGGTAGAAGCACCATGCTGGGTTAGTCCTAGGGTTCGGTCGTGTTGGTTGCGGCGGTTTCTTTCTTGATAGAACGTTGATCTCGTCGTCCTCAGGGGCCGTTGCCGAGGAGTCTATGGAAGAGCAGCTGCTGAAGGAGGAGAACGAAGGCGGTGTTGACGATGATGCTCCGAGGGGAGATGCTTTGGAGGCCTCGTGGAGCTTCTGAGCCTTCGACAGGAGTTCGTTCATCGGGAGCGTGTCGGCGTCTGTCAATTGGGCCCTTACGTCCTGTGGTAGGCGTTGAAGAAAGATCTCGCGAGATAAGCTAATCTCACGTCGTCGGCCGTTACTGTCTGTTTCGGGGAGCATAAGCAGGCCGGATAACTCGTCCCACGCCTCGACAGGAGAGGTGTCACCCATGGGCTTGCCGGCGAGGTCCAGGACTTTCTGTGCCCTTGCTGAGACGGAGAGGGAGTAGATACCGATGAGTTTCGTTCTCAGGTCGTCGTATGAAACTTGGCCGGCCTGGGCGTCAAGCCATGGGGAAATCTTGTCGAATACCTCTTCAGGTATGGAGGTGAGTACGATGTCAGCCTTGGCGCAGGAGTCGCTGAGTGTAGCGAAGCGGAAGAGTACGTCTCCTCTCAGGAACCAGGAAGCGGTGTTGTGTTGAGAAAAGGGCGGCAGTTTGACTTTGGGCGTGGAGGCGAGGCCGTTGGGTGCGATGGGCGTGTTACTTCCTGCATCATGGCCAGACGACGAGTCGGTGAAGAGGTGGGAAGTTGATATGTCGGTTAAGCTCATCCTACTGCCTTACATACACCGAAGTGTGGGAGAACCAAAGGCAGGCTCACGCCTAAGGTAACGGAGTATAGAGAAGGTAGCACGGCCGTAATAAGTCCGTTAATGGCAAAGCCAAAACCACTGATGTTACTTTCAACTCCGGGGTCACCAGTTGTAAGGACAGTGAGACAAGCGTCACCAAGATCAACTGATACTTTATTCAAATGTGCATGGGAGTATATTACAAGGTGCGGACGGAAAGGTAGGATGGCGCTGGCGCCAAATCAGATTGAATTGCCCGCCAAAATATATGTGCTTTCTTACACTTACAAATATACGAATTATGAGTTAACAGAAACATGAAATGAAATAATACATATGTCAAAATGTAGCTCTGATAGAGCGGAATACAGATACATGGGAAACCACGGTGTGGCGAAAGGAGAATTCAAATAAATAAACAGTTTGTTGATTTTCTGGACGACGAAGGGAGCGGTGTCCTTACAATATGAATATGTATATGTGTATATATAACCACACACACACACACACACATATATATATATATATATATATATATATGTATGATGTGTATATATATATATATATATATATATATATATATATATATATATATATATATATACACACATATCTATCTATATATATATATATATATATATATATATATATATATATAAATATATATACATATATATATATATATATATATATATATATATATATATATATATATATATACATATATATATAAATATATAAATATATATACACATATATATACATACATACATAATATATATTTATATATATATATATAAATATATATATATATATATATATATATGCATGTGTATATATATACGTATATGTATATATGTATATGTATGTGTATATATATATATATATATATATATATATATATATATATATATATAAACACACATACACACACACATTATGTTTTGTATCACCTTCAAGATTATTACTTGCAATTCCATCCAATACATAAAAAATTGCACTGTACCCCCTGACGAAGGCCTGCATAGCATCATGATGGGCAGACTAATGAGTCTGTCAATCAATTTTTGGTACCAATAGTCCCTTTGTTTTTAAAGCATCCTTCACTTTGGTGAATGGTTTTGTCAGGCCAGAAAAGAAGATAATTTGTCAACTAATGCAAAAATAAAAAAATAAAAATAAAAAAAGGGCACAGCTGACCTACAGGATCCAATCGCAGACTGTTCCATCAAATAGAGAGTGAGCAAAAAATGGCACAAATATGGCCTAAGGATTCCCCTTAATATTCAGAGCTTTCATCTCACAATAACTACCACCCATATTTGTTGCGTTATCAGAAGATTGATCACGGCAAACACAGCAATATGGTAAAGCTGTAATACATTTTGAGGGTTCTCATAATTTTAGTCCTATTATAGTCATGTCTAACAAAATAGCAACTTAAACGTTATTGAATATTAAAGCACGTTAAATAGGATAGGCAACATTAAACCTAAACTATTTCACATTAGGCTATTCCTTGGGCTTGCTTATTTTAGGCTAATTTGTTAATTTTAAATGATAGAAAATAGCTGTTATTATTATTATTATTATTATTATTATTATTATTATTATTATTATTCTTATTCTTATCATTATTATTATTATTAGCTAAGGTAAAACCCTAGTTGGAAAAGCAAGATGCTATAAGCCCAGGGGTTCCAACAGCGAAAAATAGCACAGTGAGGAAAGGAAATAAGGAAATAAATAAATTATATAAGAATTAATGACCAGTTAAAATAAAATATTTTAAAAACATTAACAACATAAAACAGATATTTCATATATAAATTATAAAAGGACTTATGTCGGGCTGTTCAACATAAAAACATTTGCTGCAAGTTTGAACTTTTTAAGTTCTACAGTACTGATTCAACAACCCGATTAGGAAGATCATTCCACAACTTGGTCACAGCTGGAAAAAAAACTTCCAGAGTACTGTGTAATATTGAACCTCATGATGGAGAAGGCCTGACTATTAGAATTAACTGCATTCCTAGTGTTACGAACAGGATGGAACTGTCCTGGAAGATCTGAATGTTAAGGGTGGTCAGAATTATAAAAAATCTTATGCAACATGCATAACAAACTAATTGAACGACGGTGCCAGAGATTAATATCTAGATCAGGAATAAGAAATATAATAGACCATCAGTTCCTGCCCAAGAAATGAAATCTAATAGACAGTCAGCTCCTGTCCAAGAAATTAAAATGAGAATCAGCACCTGAAGACCAGACAGGAGAACAATACTCGAAACAAGGCAGAATGAAAGAATTGAAACACTCCTTCAGAATAGATTGATCACCAAAAATATTAAAAAAAATTTCACAATAAGCCTTTTTTTTGTGCAATTGAAGAAGACACAGAACTAATGCGTTTCTCAAAAGTAAATTTGCTGTCGAGAATCACACCTAAAATTTCAAGTCGAACAAAGTTAAAGAAACATAATCAATACTGATATCTGGATGTTGAGGAACCACTGTCCTTGACCTACTTACAATCGTACTTTAAGTTGTTAGGATTCAACTTCATACTCCATAATTTGCACCATGCACTAATTTTGGCTAGATCTCTATTAAGGGTTTCAGCAACCCCAGATTCACATTCAGAAGCTGTAATAGATACAAAGAGAGTAGCATCATCTGCATATGCAACAAACTTGTTTTCAAGGCCAAACCACATGCCGTGAGTATATACTGTGGTATGAAAAGTAATGGGCCAAGCACACTACCCTGAGGAATACCAGATATCACATTCCTATACTCACTATGGTGCCCATCAACAACAACTCTTTGCAATCTATTATTGAAAATTCAATAATGGTGCTAAAAAAAGACCCACCCACTCCCAACTATTAAGTTTGAAAACAAAACCAGGGCCTCATGATTAACACAGTCAAAGGCAGCACTATAATCAAAGGCAATCATACGAACTGCCTGACCACAATCAAGGGATTTCTGTACAACATTGGAGATTGTAAGAAGGGCATCACATGCTCCAAAGCCTTTACGAAAACCAAATTGCAAACTAAGGAACAGATGATTACCTTCAGCAAACCTATCTAGACGTTTTGTCAAAAGATATTCAAAAACTTTAGATAATTTGGGAGTTATGGAAAATGCGTGGTAAACAGTTGGACTTGAGCTACCACAAACACATTTACAAAGAGGAGTAACGTTACCAATTCTCCAACAAGTGCTAAATGCTCCTCGTCTTGCTAACTTACACAAAATAACAGGTAACTTTAGAGCTAAGAAATCTGCAGTCTTTATAAAAAACAAAGGAAAAATACCAGTTGGGTCTACATCTCCATAAGCATCAAGGTCCATCAAGAGAGTTATAACTTCACAAGATTGAAAAGCTAAGCTAGTTAGTTTAGCCTCAGGAAAACAGGAATCAGGAAATTCGAGTTTCTCATCACTCTGCTTACTGTCAAACATATCAACCAAAAGGGTTGCCTTTTCCTTTGAACAGTGAATGACAGAGCCATCTGGTTTAAGTAAAGGAGGAACTGTTGCACCTACATCAAAGAGTGCAGATTTAAGGGTAGTTAACCACTTATGCTCCTGGGTTGTACCAGAAAGGGTTTCTTTTATGGTTAAATTGTATTCATTTTCAGAAGAAGCATACACTCTCAGGGCAAAATCTCTATGCTGAATATAGTTATTCCAGGCCAAACCTGATCTGTTACCCTTCCAAAGACGATAGGCCTCCTGCTTCTCCAAATAAGCACATCTACAATCAATTATGGAACCATGGTTTGTCTTTCACTCAGTACCTTAGAACATGAGAAGGGATATGCCTATCAATTATGTTGACTAGATTCTCATTCAAAGGGACAACAGGATCAACACTACTATACAACTGCGACCAATTCAAGCACAAAAGGTCATGCAGAATCCCATTCCAGTCTAATTGAGATTTCATATAAATCTTACATCAGTATGATGCATCAGGGACAGGTTGCTCAGTACTCACTACAAATGAAATCAAGGCATGATCAGATGTCCCAACTGGAGAACCAACCTTACTTGTTATAACACCAGGGGAGTCAGTGCATACGAGGTCCAAGCAGTTACCAGACCTGTGAGTAGCTTCACTTATGATTTGCTCACAGCCTGATTCAGAGGCAAAGTCTAAAGCTCAAGCCATGGCGATCAGTAAGAGAAACAAAATTTAACCACTCCCTACGGTGAGCATTGAAATCACCAACAAAGACAAAAGAGGCCTTCTATCATCTTCTTGTTTCTTAGCCATAATGGTAAGAAAACAATCGAAAAGAGAATCATCCATGTCTGGATTCCAGCAGATCGCATATGAATAGAAGCTTTCGTCACTATATATATATATATATATATATATATATATATATATATATATATATATATGCATATGTATAATTTTGGGCTCAGGCCATGTCGTCCTGATGGAAGGGTTCCTTTAGGTAGCCTTCTAAGGGATATTTGCTACAGTGATACTCCCAGAGAAATAAACCGAAGGTCTCCAGGATTCCAAATCCTGGCATGAGTATCCAATTAAGGTTATCGCATAATATCAGGGGACGTATTTCTAGATACGACACATAGCAATCTTCACCCCGTATAGGTTTAACTCTTTGATGAAAGGGGGAAGAGTGGCGGAAGAAGGGAGTGTCGATCTAGGTACCCGGTGGACCTCCTTCCCCATTACTACTACGACGCCATTCCTTTTCTTGTAGCTCTCTAAGCAAGTTATGCTCCTGTTAACCCGGTGTTGTGTTACAAGTTTTTGGAATATTCATCACGCAATCTCCAGCATTTTCATCCTTAAGAAAGTTGAGTATTAATTCTTTCCTGTGTATAATTTTAGTCTCCCTTTCCACAGTTAAATTTCTATAATTTAAGTGTGTTTAGGTGAGCCTTGCCAGACCGGAGGCAGCCATTTTACGACTGCAATCGCCCGTTACTATTGCATTTTATTTAGTCAGTAGGACAACAATTCCCGGTATTAAGCTATAATGTTAGCTATCTAGGCAAATTATACAAGTGGTGATCTTGCACACATAAATTTTATTCCTCTTCCTATTGACTGATTGACAGATTTAAAGCTTTCAAGCATCCTGACATCTAAGGTCATTAAATCTGATATCATTTAGTTTATATATATATATATATATGTAATGTGTATAAAATTACATGATTAAATCCATGACCCAAGAGGTCAATGTAGAAGTTAGGAGGAATGTGAGAACGCCAAGTCAGTCATAGGCAGGATGCGAAAGTCGAGACCAAGCGAACCATTTGCAATGTAACATTTTCCATGAAGGGTAAACACAAAACAAACTGTGAGAAGAGTTGTGTCTCAACCGGATCCAGGTGCCTTCCTGTATTAATGTTGTGTTTATATATATCATTAAATGCTGGGATAACTAACTATACATTATCATCAATATTGATATTTTAGTTAGTTCTGATCAACCTGTCATACAGAATGGTCATCCGACCAAACCATCTATACTCCTGTGATGGAGATGTTAATAAACTGTTTTAAAGTTAACTTACTTAGACTTATTCAGAAGAAGTAACCTACGAAGTCTAAAATACATAACACAATGAAGAGACATTTGATTGGAAACATAATGTGTGTTTATAACAGTACCACACCAACAATTGGTGGCAGCGTTTAACCTAAATCAACTTTAGTAACAATAGAATCAACAGTAATGAATCTACAATTTTGACGAAGTATCTACGTCCACCGAAGAAATGAACACATTGAATATCAACAATAAATGTTATACAAACTGAGGAACTGGATCTTCAATCAACATCTTAAGAAAACGAAGGACTGACATTCAACGTTTATTAAACATTCAAGAATCATATCCAGGAAACACTACGTTCAACATTACAACGGGAAATCGGACCGAAAACATTCACCCAAACAACAAAACTCTCGCAAACCAGTGAGAGAGATAGGAAATGACGACATCACCCTTCGCCCATATAAACTCAAGCTAAATACGTTTCTTTATTCATTTCAGTTTTAGACAGTGAAGTGTTGTTATCATGAGTCGATCGTCCATTATTGCTGGGGTGAGTTGTTTGCTAATCTTCATTTTTTCTTTCGTTAAAGGAAACTGTATTCAACTTCAAATTCTCGTCTAGAATTTTTTTTTCTCTCTGTGCTAATTCCGTTTTCTTTCAGAAGTTCTCGGGAAATATCTTTATATTAGTATCATTGTATTGGGGGATTATGTTATAATCTTTATTGAATAGTGTTTATGCGTTTACGCAGTGGACGTCTGTATTCATATAGAGATTTTGATAGGATTGCAAGGAATTGAAGATAAAAAAAAAGTTAAAGTAAACATGACACCTCCTGTGAGTCCAAGTAACCCCACCCCCGGCCCAAGTAACCCCATCCCCGCTCCCATTGTTACGTTAGTAAATGCGCGATCAGCTATCCTTCCTTTTCAAGGTCGAGTTAATAGGTTCTTACCTCAGAATGTTGAGTCGTGGATTTCTTCCGTCGACGCCAATTTAAATGCTAAACAAATTATAGACCCATTTGTACAATTACAAGAAGCTAAAAGTTTTATAGACTTTTCTAAAGGAGATGCGAGTGCGTACTTGAGGAGAGTTTCATTTCAAGAGGCAGTTACATGGGACGATTTCAAAGTTAGGCTACGTGCGGTCTATGGCGGTGAGGAAGCCTTGGATGTAGTTTTAACATTAAGAAATACACTTAATCAAGCCACTATGACTCGGCTTAATGTTATAGAGAGAGCAGCTCTCATTGCCGATAGGCTAAACGAGTATCAAGATATTTTAGGTAATTCCACTTGGGTTACTAGAGATAACATCTCCGTGAAAGATTTCTTACGATTAATGTATTTAACTTGCATGATACTTATGATGCCAGAAGCTTTAGTGCGGTGTTTTGATAAAAAGTTAACGCCAGCAAGTACAGAATTGGACGTATATAAACAGATAAAGAAACACATGTCTAAGTGTACTGATCTTGATCCCTTGTTTACACAAGTTTTTGCAAAAAATGAAACAAAGCCACAACAAGTAAACGTAGTTAATAATATTCAAGTTGCAGGAATGACGTGTTATAATTGCAAACATCAAGGTCACTTGATTGCAGACTGCAGAACGAGATTCTGTTCGTTACATAATAGTTCAACTCATTCATATAGTCAGTGCTACTCGCGTAAGACACAACAGAATCCTAGAAATACACAGTCAATTCCACAGTCAGTTCCATATGGAAATAAAAAGAAAAATCCTCAGTTCAATAAGAAGAAACAGCCAAACGTCAATGCAGTTCAGAATCAAAAACAAACAAACGGTTCATTAAATAACTCTGATCCTGGGCCGTCTAGCCAGATCTTGCAAGGTCAGACTAATTTTCAGAATGTGCAGAGCAAAGCAAATACCACATAATTAACTCCAGTGGGGAAGAGAGTGATGTTGAGTCACTCAAATCAACATCAGTAGTGTTAAATGATCCATTTAATGTTTTATCAGATCATTGTGAGGCAATAGATTTTCCTATGAAACACACGACCGAATCAGATAAATCAGTGCATGCTCCCGTAGATTTGCAACAAATTCACACAATAATAAGCCAAAATGAGTTACGACCAACACTATATGCTGTAAATTTAGAACACCGATCCTTTACATTATTTTTTGACTCTGGTAGTCCACGTAATATCATGGATTTGAGGACACATCATTTGTTGTTTTCGAACTTCCCTATAGAGAAGTCCGGAGTAAGGCTCTCGGGTATAGGAAATAATGAATTAAATGTAATAGGCGTAACTCATGTTCAGTACAAGGTCGGTAAGCGCACGTTTGCCGATACCTTTGTTGTTGTACAAAACATTGATATGTATCCAGCTGTAATTATAGGATACCCGTCTATGGGTAATCAAAACATTATCTTAGCCCCAGCCAAGCACGGCGTGTATATCAAAGGAAAATTCTATAAGTCTTCTAATACCTTAAAATCAGTTTTAGATAAAAAGGAGATGACAAATAAAACAGTAACGTACGTTGAAGAATCAATAACTTATCTCATTAATAAAGAAATAATATACGCGACCCAACAGAATTCTCGTTCACCCGTAATATCATCTTGCACGCAATCTATCGAGCCGAACGTACCTTCGAATTTAATAGTGCAAGTAAAGAAAACGTTACCGGGATCTGAAATATTAATCCTTTCCGACACTTTGAAAACTAACGGATTGTTCGTCACACAAGCTATTTATACAGTAGGCTCACAACAACAATGTAATATTGAAGTCTGTAATCATTTAAATACCACTTTAGTAATTCACAAAAATCAACATATCTTGGATGTAGAAGTTTATAAACATCGTATTCTTACCGTCGCTGAAATCAATCACGCTCAATCAGTTGCGGATGAACCCCTTTTGCAATCTATTGAAAATAAAATCAATAAAGACATTCAAGAAGAAAAAATTCAGCAGTAATTTTTTGGACTTTTAACTGAATATCATGATATTTTTTCCACTACGGATGGATCCTTAGGAAAAACAGATGTTATCGAACATCAAATAAGGTTAAAGGACAAGCAGAAAATTATCTATGTACCCTCGTACAGACTCCCTATGAAATTCCAGAATGAGATAAATGATGAAGTAGGTAAAATGCTAGAAGAAGGAGTCATTAGGAAATCGAACAGCCCTTATAATTTTCCATTAATAGTTGTACCGAAAAAAGATCGAACATGGCATATCTGCGTAGATTTCCGTCGCTTGAATGAGGAAACGATCCCTGATCGATTCCCAGTGGCATGTACTGACGATATTTTATCTTTGTTAGGTCAGAATAAATATTTTACCAGTTTGGACTTACTTAAAGGCTTTCACCAGATATCATTAGAAGAAAATAGTATCCCATACAATGCCTTCAGCACAGCCAGGGGACAATATGAATTTTTACGTATGCCTTTTGGTTTACGTTGTGCTCCCATAACATTTACTAGAATGATTAACATAGTGTTTGGAGACTTGCTAGGGGATATATTGCATACCTATATGGACGACCTTGTAATCTTTTCCAATACCTTAGAAGAACATCTACATAAACTAGAACTAGTACTACAGAGACTAAGACAACATAACTTAAAGGTAAAGATTAGTAAGTGTGAATTTTTCAAAACAGAATTGGTCTATTTGGGTTTTACAGTGTCTAGCCAAGGTCCTAAAGTAGTCCACGATAAGGTGTCGGCTATCCGTAACTTTCCGATACCTACTAATGTCAAGGGAATACAGCAATTTCTGGGGTGTAGTGGATATTACAGGCGTTTTACACGCAACTATTCAATAATAGCCGCTCCCCTAACTGATCTTACAAAGAAGGGCGTAGATTTCATATGGTCTGAGCAGCATCAACAGGGGTTTAATACCTTAAAAGATGGACTGTGTAGTTCTCCTATCTTAAAATTTCCTGACTTCGGTAAGGAATTCTTCATTGCAACAGACGCCTCAGACTTAGGAGTAGGAGGGGTATTGCTTCAGCAATATGAAAAACAATTTTTCCCTATAGCTTTTTATTCTCTAAAACTGAGAACTTCCGAAAGTAAATATGCAGTAATAGACAAGGAAGGACTAGCTATTGTTGATTCACTAGTGCATTTTAAGTTCATAATATACGGTTATCCCGTCAAGGTTCTTACTGATCATAAACCCCTAACCGACTTCTTTAAAGGCTTTAGTCACAGCCCCAAACAAACTCGGTGGCATTTGATCATTCAAGACTTTGGCGCGAGAATCGGGTATTTACCAGGGAAAGCAAATATCATTGCTGATGCATTATCACGCAACCCCGTGTCATCTTGTACGGAACCAATAGCTGAATTAATAGATATATCAACATCCATGCCTATTGTTAAAACTGTATCTGAACAAGAAGATCTGGGCTGGAGCGCTGAATTATTACAGACTGAGC
>NC_090746.1:36708057-36818057 GCF_036898095.1 Palaemon carinicauda | reverse complement strand
TACAGTATATGTTACAACACTAAGTTTTTCTAACACTTTTGTGTTGTCTTGCACAGCCCTTTGGTGTAACCATACAGATAAAGAAAGTGAGTTCTTTCTTATCTACTATCCAGTATTTTAAAATCACTTATTTGGGTGTGAGCTACACCTGTTTCCTCTGGAAATTATTTCTTGGTCGCTCTAGAATAGATTAACCATACGATTTTATTATCTGGAAGGTTGCAGCAATTGACTGTGCGGGAAATACAAGTGTGTGTCTTTCCTTTCTAGTTTAGTTATTCTAAGCTATGTATATCCAGTGATACGTAGTTCACTTGATACTCATGGAATTTTCTTCTCTTTACAGGAGGACCATCCGAAGTGTGGAACCGTTTTCTGCAACGTCCGCAGCAAGAACTTCTGCGGACATGACTTGTGTAGGAGGCACGCAGCATGCGCAGTCTCCAAAGGTGATCTCCAGTATTGGGACCCACAGGTATGTACCGTGTGCACAAACCTGATTACTGAGGCTTTTGATTCCCCCTAAGACGGCGGAATCAAGGGACGCAGCAAGGGAGAAGCTTCGTACCTGGGTAAGGGGCTTTCAGAAGAACACTTCTGGCCCCTATCTTCCAAGAGAGAAGATGAGGGCTTACCTTTTCCCCAAGGCGTCAGCTGAGGCAGTGATTCCCCAGCCTCAAGCGGAGATACCGTTGGTTCAGATCCCGGTGGATGCTGAAGTCGCGGACGCCCTGCAGGACATCCAATTGGACGATAGGATGTCGGAGGTGTCCGAGTGTTTGGAAAAAGAACTTCTGGCAGAAGACCAGGAAGAAGAGCAGGCTCCAGGCAATGAAGAGGAAGAATTCGACGAGGTGTCGGCTACTCCGGTTCAGGCCTCTGAACCTATTCCCTCAACATCGTCCTCTCTCCCAGATGAGCTGGGAAAGACCCTTTCCTCCATCGCTGGAATGATCCAACAGATGCAGAGGGAAAATAATGAGAAGGCTGCTGCAATGAAGCTGGAGATGCGGAGACTTGCAGCATCACGTGGGCCCCAGAAGAAGCTCAGCGTGAAAGACCTTCCCTTGTGCTCAGATGCCAACCCTTGGAGGTATGCCGAGCACATGCCTATGATGACGGGAAAAATCGTCATTTCGGAGAAGTTGGGCTCAGTCCCCCTTGAGGAGGTGGAATTCTGGCCCAGCAAGGAGTCGTATCCGGAATGTTATGTCCGTCTAAGGAAGGAACCAGCCTCAAAGGAAGAAACGGAGCCGAAGGAGGTCATAGTTTTGGACCACGCTAAGGCTCAAGGTTTACTGTCATGCTCGATGAAAGAGAGGGGCTTCACAAACTCAAAGGTACCTGCTTTGAGTAAGAAGCACCCTTCCTTTGTGTCCTCTCCTTCTAGAGCCTTCCCCTTTATGCAGAAAGGGTTTACGGCTGTGCTGAAAGCAATTGAGGCAGGTAAGCCATGCCCCTCCTTGGAGGAGTGTAAACCTCTGTCTTTGGCCCTACCCATGGACCACAAGGACTGGAAGGACGTCCATCTTACCTTCTCAGTCGGGAAGTTGGAGGCTGATATTGCCGGACGTCAGTTCGGTGAGAACCTCCCCAAGCTGTCTGACTTTCTTTTGCGCAGGGAGCTTGAGACAAAAGAAAGACTTGCTGCCTCAATGTCTCATCAAACGACTCTGGAGACAATGGCAAGAGACCCCAAGGTCCATGAAATGTTTATGGTAGTGGCTAAGACACACCTAGCCACAGTGACGAAGGACCTTTATAGCTTCGTCAAAGCTAGGAGGGCTTGTAGGGAGTTCGTGTTCGCCTTGGCTGCGGTAAGGCACGAGCCAAGGAAGCTAATCTCCTCCAACATTTGGGGCAAAGACCTCTTCCCTAGTAAAGCGGTCAAGGAGGTTGTAGATAAGGCCGCCACGGAGATTAGAAACCTTCTCCAGAAGTGGGGCCTATCTCTCAAAAGAAAGTCTTCCCCGGATGAGGGTCCCCAACCAAAGAGGAAGACTAAGAAGACTAGGCTACCCTCTCGGCCAGCCAAGCCATTCAGACAGCAGCAGCAACAACTTCCTATGCCTACAGTGCCCCAGATGGTGGCACAAACCCCGACCACGTACAAGTGGGTACCACAAACCGTGTCTACGCAGTCTCCGGCATTTAACCGAGCGTTCGAAGGGCAGTCAACTACCTTTCGAGCGAAGCCTAGAGGAGCAGCCAGAGGTTCGTCTAGACGCCCCTCAAGGGGGAGGGGATTCAGGGGTGGTCGCGGTCAAGGAGGCAAGACCTAAGGGCAACAGCAGCCAAAGTGAGATGATACCGGTAGGAGGGAGACTTCAGAATTTTCGGGATCAGTGGACCTTCGATCCCTGGGCCCACAGTATACTCAAGAATGGACTGGGTTGGAGCTGGTACAGCAATCCACCCCCGTGCCCTCGATTTTTCCAACACTCCACCCCCGTTCTGAAGGAGTATATTCAAGAACTGTTGGAGAAAAGAGTAATCCGAAGGGTAAAGTCCATCAAATTCCAAGGGAGGCTGTTTTGTGTTCCCAAGAAGGACTCAGAAAAACTCAAGTGTCATTCTGGACTTGTCGCCACTCAACAAGTTCATAGTGAACTGCAAGTTCAAGATGCTAACACTGCAACACATAAGGGCCTTACTGCCCAAGAGGGCATATACCGTCTCCATAGATTTGTCAGACGCCTATTGGCAAGTTCCAATCAATCGCCAACTCTCCCCCTACCTAGGGTTCAAGCTACATCGAAGACTCTACGCCTTCAGAGCCATGCCATTCGGCAAGGATCTTCACGAAGCTTGCGAGCGTAGCTCTCAAACAATTACGCCTAAAGGGAATCCAGGTGGTAGCCTACCTGGACGACTGGCTGGTGTGGGCAGCATCCAAGACAGAATGTTTGCAAGCTTCCCTACAGGTGATCCAGTTCCTAGAGCATCTAGGCTTCAAGATCAACAGAAAAAAGTCTCGACTTTCTCCATCTCAAAAGTTCCAGTGGTTGGGAATCCACAGGGACCTAGTGTCACACCAACTCTCCATCCCGGCGAAGAAGAGGAAGGAGATAGCTGGTTCTGTCAAGAGACTTTTGGATTCCGAAAGAATATCAAGACGCGAACAGGAGAGAGTGCTGGGTTCTCTCCAGTTTGCCTCAGTAACAGACCCGGTGCTAAGAGCACAGCTAAAGGATGGAACCGGAGTTTGGAGAAGTTATGCATCAAACGCGCGAAGAGATCTGATAAGACCAGTACCGCTTCGTCTACGTACACTTCTCAGGCCTTGGTCCCCAGTCAGGCAACTAAAGAAGTCGGTGCTTCTTCAGCCACCTTCCCCCTCGTTGACTATTCACACAGACGCCTCGAAGGAGGGGTGGGGAGGTCATTCTCATTAGAAGAAGGCCCAAGGAACTTGATCCAATCTATTCAAGACATTTCACATAAACTTTCTGGAAGCTATGGCAGTACTCCTTACCTTGAAGAAAGTCTCCCCTCGGCGCTCGATCCACATAAGGTTGGTGCTGGACAGCGAGGTGATTGTGAGATGCTTGAATCGACAAGGATCGAGGTCACCACCACTCAACCAGGTGATGTTGGCCATCTTTCGACTGGCGGAAAAGAAGAAGTGGTACCTGTCGGTAGTTCACCTTCAAGGAGTCCGCAATGTGACAGCGGACGCTCTATCCAGGTTCACACCGATAGATTCGGAATGGTCCCTAGACGCAGGATCATTCTCCTTCATCTTGAGTCAAGTCCCAGAACTGCAGATAGACCTCTTTGCGACGAAAGACAACAAGAAGTTACCCCTTTACGTGTCCCCGTACGAGGATCCCTTGGCGGAAGCAGTGGACGCGATGTCCCTCGACTGGAAAAGATGGTCCAGGATTTACCTGTTCCCTCCTCACAACCTTCTATTGAGGGTCCTCAACAAACTGAGATCTTTCAAGGGAGTAGCGGCAATAGTGGCTCACAAGTGGCCGAACAGCGTGTGGTTCCCTCTGGCATTGGAACTACGGCTGAAGTGTCTACCGTTACCAGATCCAGTTCTGACCCAGCGAGTTCAGAAGTCAACTGTCTGCGCTTCATCACAGAAAACCCGGAACCTGCAGCTCATGATTTTCTCTCCCTAGCGGTGAAAAAACATTTCGGGATTTCGAAAGACAGTATAGACTTCCTAGAGGAATATAAGTGCAAATCAACTAGAAGGCAATATGAGCCTTTGTCAAGGCGAAGAATCCGCAAAAGATCTCGACGGACTTCTGCTTATCTTTCTTCATCCACCTCCATGGTCAAGGGTTAGCAGCCAACACAATAACAACGTGTAAATCTGCTTTGACAAGACCCATTTTATATGCCTTCCAGGTCGACCTCTCTAACGATATTTTTAATAAAATTCCGAAAGCCTGTGCTAGGCTCAGACCATCAGCACCTCCAAAGCTCATTTCATGGTCTCTAGATAAAGTTCTTCATTTCGCTTCACTGTTGAACAATGAGGAGTGTGCTTTAAAGGATTTGACCCAAAAAGTTATTTTCCTGTTTGCACTCGCGTCGGGGGCCAGGGTTAGTGAAATTGTAGCCCTCTCGAGAGAGGAAGGTCGTGTTCAGTTCTTGGATGGGGGAGAACTGAACCTGTTTCCGGATCCTACATTTCTCGCCAAGAACGAGTTACCCACCAACAGGTGGGGTCCCTGGAGAATCTGCCCTCTGAAAGAAGATGCATCTCTATGTCCAGTGGAATGCCTAAAGGTCTATCTTCGTAGAACTTCAGACTTCAGGGGTGGTCAACTACAGTGAACCCTCGTTTATCGCGGTAGATAGGTTCCAGACCCGGCCGCGATAGGTGAAAATCCGCGAAGTAGTGACACCATATTTACCTATTTATTCAACATGTATATTCAGACTTTTAAAACCTTCCCTTGTACGTAGTACTGTTAACAAACTACCCTTTAATGTACAGAACACTTAATGCATGTACTACAGCACCCTAAACTAAAACAGGCACAAATATTAAAAGGCGATTTTATATCATGCGTTTCCTAAACACGCTAAAAAGCACGATAAAAAATGGCAACCAATGTTTTGTTTACGTTTATCTCTGATCATAATGAAGAAACAAACTCATTTAGTGTACACATATATGTATAGGTTAGTTTTTGCATCGATTATATTGATGTATACAGTATGTTGATTTTGTTATTACCAATGTTTTACTTAATTTTTCTTAGGACTTCCAAATGAAATGTTTTTCTTTATGACGCCGCCTGAAACGACGGCGTCATAAAGTACGCTCAGTAAACAACCACGCTCAGAACAAAGAAGGCATTTAACGCGCATGATGAAAGTGATAAATAATGATATTTACAGTAAAAGCATTTACAAAATATGTTATTACAAATATTATTTACCATATCTATATAAAATCATACAGTACATACTGTACGTAGCAAAGCAGGAAAACAATTTACGAGAGAGAGAGAGAGAGAGAGAGAGAGAGAGAGAGAGAGAGAGAGAGAGAGAGAGAGAGAGAGAGAGAGAGAGAGAGAGAGAGATTGTTTTACGTACGTAAATGTAAATTTTAAACAAAAAAAATATGATAGGTTACAACATGTATACTCTTCAGACTTTTAAAACCTTCCCTTCAACTTAATGCATACAGTACTAAACTATAAAACAGGCACAAATATTAAAATGTTAGAATATTAAAGTAAAAAATAAAGATTGTTACTGTACTCACCACGAAAGAAGTTCAAGAAAAACTTGAATGATGATGGCGATGAATTTGCTGCACAGTAGAAATGATGATGATGAAGCTGATGATGTCTTCTACTGTGCAGCCAATAATAGTATTTTACATCTCTTCAGATGGAGGTGTCTTTTCCTGGGACACCTCTTCAACTTCTTCAATTTCTTCCGAAGGCGTACTAGCAGGAGGAACTGGCTCTTTTTTGCGAGGCTGGAAGAACATTGTGATCGGAAGTTGCTGCCCGCTGCTTCTTTTTTCGCTCTAAGAGCATCCTGTAGGGAGTCATGATGTCATCGACCTTGTTGGAGAATTGCATAGACAGAACCATATCCTCGTCCTACTCTTGCAACATTTCTTTCAACTCCTTCGCATGGTAGCAGGCCTTGGCAAGCCGTTCTAATGTTAAGCCCGTTTCTTCGACATTTTCTTGGGTCACTTCCTGCGTTTCACTCTCTTCTTCACTTGCCGATTTCGTCAGGTCTTCTAGTTCTGCGTCAATTAGCGGCTGGGAATGGCAGTCCAACAACTCGTCGACGTCTTCAGTCGTCATGTCGCCAAACCCGTCAACTCCAATTATCGCAGCCAACTGCACAGATTTCCGTATTGCAGAGTGTTCAATCTCAGCAGGTGTAAATCCCTCGTCATCGTAAACAATCTGGGGCCACAACTTCTTCCAGCTCGCATTCACAGTTGCAGGTTTCATCTCTTGCAGTGCCTTCTGAATATTCTTCATGCACGTGGCTATGGTGTACTGCCGCCAGTACGCCTTCAAGTTAAAATCTTCATCCTCATCATCTTGGGCAGCATCCACACACGCAACGAGGTCCGCCAAAGTATTCTTTGTGTAGAGGGCCTTGAACGCCCTGATAACCCCCTGGTCCATCGGTTGAATTAATGACGTGGTGTTGGGTGGCAGGAACTCAACCTGAATGCCCTCATGCGACAGATCAGTTGCGTGTCCACCAGCGTTATCCATAAGGAGAAGGATCTTGAATGGCAAGCCCTTCTCTACGAGATATTTGCTGACTTGCGGGATGAAACACTGGTGGAACCAGTTGGAGGTCAGCATCTTCGTAATCCATGCGTTTGGATTATGCATCCAGTACACGGGAAGGAGATTCTTGTTTTTATTTTTCAAAGCGCGAGGATTTTTCGACTTATAAATAAGCCCCGGCTTTAGCAAAAATCCAGCAGCATTGCCACACATCACGAGGGTAACGCGATCCTTGAATACTTTAAAGCCAGAGGCTTTGGCTTCCTCTTTGAACAGGAAAGTTCGGGACGGCATTCTCTTCCAAAACAAGCCAGTCTCATCCATATTAAAGACTTGTTCCGGCTTGTATCCACCTTCGGCGATAATATTCTTGAACGTCTGGTTCACGTAAGTTTCAGCAGCGGCAGTGTCAGCCGAAGCAGCCTCGCCATGCAGGGAAACGCTTTTCAGGGCGAAGCGTTTCTGAAACTTCGCGAACCATCCTTTGCTGGCGGAAAAACGTTGTTTCTGAGGCTGGGAATCAGTGGATGTCCCTGGTTGAGGTTCATCTGCATCATCATCTTCTTCAGCATGGTTGCCATCGTCGTCTTGAGGTTCCTTTGCCGCAAAATTCTCATACAGGCTCAAAGCCTTTGTTCGGATGGTGTTCGTATCCAAGGCTATGTTCTTCTTCCGGCAGTCGGCAATCCACACAGCTAAAGCACCTTCCATGCGTACGATCGTTTTATTACGCGTGGTAACGACTCGCTTCGCTGATCTGCTAAAGGTGATTGCAGCCGTCTTTCTAATGTTCGCCTCGTCCTTCTTGATAGAGCGACCGGTGGATTCATTGATTCCAAAATGGCGGGCTGCGGACGCAAAACTTCTACCGTCTTTCAACATATCGAGAAGCGTCACCTTCTCAGCAATCGTCATCATCCTTCGGTGGCGTTTAGGCTCACTACCAGCCTTAGTAGAAGCAGAACGCTTGGGAGCCATTGTACAGTAGGATTTAACAGAAAGTTTAACAAAAAGTTCAACTTAAAACAGTCGCACACAGCACAGATTAAAGTTCACAAACTTAACAACGTCTACTCAGCGATACGGCGTAAGAGAAAGTGGCCGCGAACAGAGGCTGGAAGTTGGAGATGCGGGCAAAACACCAATCACAGGCTAGATAACAAAACTTGAGTTCTGATTCGTCATCTATCATCTACCCGTCTTATATGATGCGTAGGTTACCAATTCAAAGTACAAGATACCCCGCATATACTGTACAGTAATACAGTAATAATAATAATAATAATAATAATAAATAATGATAATAATAATATTAATAATAATAATAATGATAATAATAACAATAATAATTTTATTAACAACAACAATAATAATAATAATAACAATAATAATAATAGCTTTACGTACGCTATTTTACGCTTTTGTTGTAGGATGTGTGTCTCTCTCTCTCTCGTACGCTTATTCGAAATGTGATTTTTGCAACAAAGAATATTATTGGATGCAGTACTACGTACGTATACATACAAAAGATTCATGGGAAAGAAGCACATCCATTACATTTGTAGTACACTAGTAGCCATCAGCAGCCTTACA
Source organism: Palaemon carinicauda (assembly GCF_036898095.1). Lineage (NCBI taxonomy): Eukaryota > Metazoa > Arthropoda > Malacostraca > Decapoda > Palaemonidae > Palaemon > Palaemon carinicauda. The sequence continues at coordinate 36,809,727 of NC_090746.1, read as the reverse complement.
CCATTCTAATATGGTATGACTGCATCTGATTTGCGTTTCATGTTCGATTTAATTTTACTACGTACTGTATACAGTACGGAATTATCGTATGATCACATTCTCTTTTCGTGTTTTATTTCTTTCTGTGCTTAATTATATGTCATATGTAATGCAATGAACAATCAGTAAGAGCAGATATTACTAATTATAGTATTAATGGAATTACAGGTAACGAAATATCGTATTTGGGGTCTTCAGATATCGCGGTATTTTCGAAATTTCCGGAAAATCCGCGATATGTATATATATGGGTTATGGAAAAAATCCGCGAAGTGGTGAATCCGCGATGGTCGAACCGCGAAGTAGCGAGGGTTCACTGTATTCAGGGGAGAAACATCAGGCTCAAATTTATCGCTGAAACAAATTAGGGCGAAAATCACCTATTTTATTCGCAGAGCGGATCCAGACAGTACACCCGCAGGTCACGATCCGAGGAATAGTATGGATTTCGAACATCTTCGCTCATACACTGGCTGGAAGTCTTCCAGAGTTTTCTTTCGTCACTATGCGAAGCAAGTGGAGCAACTGAAGAGGTCTGTGGTAGCAGTGGGTGGTGTCATTAAACCTGCTGTTTAATTCTGCGAGGAACAGTGGATTTAATTGGGACGATTAATTCCGGGGTGAGTGTGTAGTTCCGAACTGTTCTACAAACTAAATGTTAGGGCACTAGGGTGCCCACATTGACTGTTCCATATTCAAAAGTGAACCTAGCATAAGTGCAGACATGTGTGCCGAGCGTTTCCAACGCTAATGTAACTGATTAGTAATACAGACTTTTATGATTTTGATACCTCGGTATGTTAAAAGTGGCGCTAATGTTTTCTTTCAGATAAACAAGTTTTCTGTTTACTATCATGCTTACGCTTATTTATTGGTTATCCTCCTCTTATATATGTATAATTGTTGTTTAACCTGTTTTATTTTATTGATTGTCAATAAACTAGTTCTTGTGAACCTTGCGTCTCCTTCGCCTGTGTCATTTTACTTGAAATGATTTAGCATTACGTTTACTATGTATATATATCTGGGATAATTCTAATAGATTGCTCCTTTATGCAAGCTTTTTTGCATTGGTTTATGCTTTCCCCTAGCGGGAGCACTCCATGCCCTAAGGGGACGGTGGCGGATATGCAAGTTTTCCTCCTACCCGGATATAAACCTTTGTCCAATCCAGTAATGAACGGGGAACTGGTCGATATTTCATATTGACTCAGTGGTTCTTTACAAACTATGCTTTACATGATATAGGGTGAGACCACTATATTGGCTTGTCTATTATTCATACATAGGTATATGTACTCTTCGAGACTTTTCCAGAGTCTAATATGACTCTTCCCTGTAGGGGGCAGGAAGCACTAACATGGTCTATGGTTAGATGAAAAGATGTATGACGGTAACATCTTAGGTCTCTAGGTCTAGTTGGCCGGGAAATACCTTCGGGGAGTACGGCACGTTTTGAGAATCCACAGATACAGTAATGCTCTGGTATACTTCCATCAGGACGACATGGCTTGAGCCCAAAAAATGGATTTTGAGCGAAGCGAAAAATCTATTTTTGGGTGAGATGGCCATGTCGTCCTGATGGACCCGCCCTTCCCTTTTCTTCTAAAAAGGGCTGTAGGTCCCCTCCCTACATACAGTATCTGTAGCATCTCGTGTATCGCTACAAGGAATACAGATGGCGCCGTGAGCGGCGCAATGCACGCTTACGAAACGAGAGGAGAGATACCTTGCGAGCGGCTCTCCTTTCTTTCTCGTTTTTCGTTTTCTTGCCAATTGACCCCTTCGAAGTGTTAACTCTGTTCGGGGTGCAGATTGCTATGTGGCGTGTCAAGAATACGTCCTCTGATATTTCGCGATATCCCTGGTTCTTTTATTAGGGATATTCGCTCCAGGAGTTAGAATTCTGGGTACCTTAAGGTAAATTCTCTGGGAATATCGCCGTAGTTATATATACCCAAGGAAGCTACCCTTTAGGAACTTCCATCAGGACGACATGGCCATCTCACCCAAAAATAGATTTTTCGCTTCGCTCAAAATCCGTTCTTTATTACTTACCGTATTATAATAATCTGTATTTTTGACAAAGGTGACAACTATTCTTTACAAGTTACCGAATCATATGTACATCAGTATTTTTTTTTTGGTACCATATAATCATTTGCTAGCAATGTACCATATATTTGATCTGTATTTTCCATGCATTTTTCTTTGTTTTTGACAATATCTGTTAGGTATGTATTTCTTTTTTTTTAAATGTACCTATTTGAACATTCATCCTTAATCATTTGTTTATGGCTAAAGTTAAAAAAAAAAAATATAATATATATATATCCAGTCACACTCCTAGTAAACATATTTTTAACGTATTGTTATATGTTCAATTAATTGAAGGTAGCTGTCCGAGCTAATGTAATGTGTGTAAAATTACATGATTAAATCCATGACCCAAGAGGTCAATGTGGAAGTTAGGAGTGTGAGAACGCCAAGTCAGTCATAGGCAGGATGCGAAAGTCAAGACCAAGCGAACCATTTGCAATGTAACATTTTCCATGAAGGGTAAACACAAAACAAACTGTGAGAAGAGTTGTGTCTCAACCGGATCCAGGTGCCTTCCTGTATTAATGTTGTGTTTACATATATCATTAAATGCCGAGATAACTAACTATACGTTATCATCAATATTGATATTTTAGTTAGTTCTGATCAACCTGTCATACGGAATGGTCATCCGACCAAACCATCTATACTCCTGTGATGGAAATGTTAATAAACTGTTTTAAAGTTAACTTACTTAGACTTATTCAGAAGAAGTAACCTAGGAAGTCTAAAATACATAACACATTGAAGAGACATTTGATTGGAAACATAATGTGTGTTTATAACAGTACCACAACAACATATATATATATATATATATATATATATATATATATATATATATATATATATAAATTAAAGAATATTCTATTAAAACCATAAAAGTTGAATGTCATTATAAAAGTTAGATAGTTTTCAGAAGACCTGTTTCTGAAATAAATCTAAGAATGCCACTTGCATAGTAGGACACATCATGTACAAGAATCTTGGCAAGGAGGAACCTGACACCCTCACCTCGAGCCTCAAAAAATAACTATTCCTTAAGTTATTACAATTGGGGCATTCGGTCAACAAATGCCTCACTGTTAGAGGTACTAAATAATCGTCACAATACGGTTGGTGTTGGCCATTCAGCAGAAACTGGTGTGTCAACCGAGTGTGACCAATACGGAGACGACAAAGAGAAGTCTCCCATTTTCGGGGCATCATGTTATACCTCCAAGGAGATATGACATTTGTTACTTCTCTCATTTTATTACCATCTAGACTATCCCAGTGCTGTTACCATTTATTGCAAAGCAATTTCTTGATGTTAGGTAGGATATCATTACACGGAATGGGATACCTTTGTGACGAGCCGAGAGGAGGTTGTGACTCAAAGGCAGGATGAAAGCAACTGAATAACTTTATTACAGAACATCCGTTTATATATACATAAACTCCTGGCAAAGAGGGCATAAAAAAACATAACAGGCAATTTCATGTTTAACCGACAACCGCATCGGGCACCGGTTAACAGTTAACGATGAGAAAAACAGACATGGTATTTCAGGTCACTATCAGTGCGAGGGGAGAGCGAAGATACAAGCATAATATATACAAAAAATGAAATGTCGTTACTATGTACGATTGTGTGACACACAGTTGGTACATAGTTCTCCCCCTAAAAATGACACACTGTACATGTTAAATAGGGCACCCTGATCTAGAGAGGTGAACTGTAGGCGGGTCATCTGGCAGGAGATAAGCAGGTTTTAGACAATCAGTGGAGACCGAGTCTTCTTTGCCACGAACGTTTAGTAGGAATGCTTTCGAACTGCGTCGGATCACAAGGAAAGGGCCCGTGTAAGGGGGCGTTAGCGGTGTAACACACTTCCGTACACTGAGGGAAGGGTCGGCCATCTTCTCTCTCTCTCTACTGTGGAAAATCCAGAGATAAAAAAAAAGGGTAAAAATTTTTCTCTCCTTTCAAAAAGAGTTTCTTTTGAAGATCTTATTGTTTGAGAATAACTAACACGGCGGAAGCCAAAACCATAAAGAAGTACTTCACCAATAGTTGAAAAACTTGAGGTTTAGCGCGAGCAAGAATTCAATGTTTATCGCTAGAGCGACAGAGGAAAACTGAACCTTGTGGGAATATGTTTAGTAACCTGCCGAGTGGTGGCGCTAGTGTACACCCAGCAACCTAACACGGTGATCGCCCGCAAGTTTTGAATCCTGTCGGGACGTCAGAGACATTAGCTACATATATATCCATCGGCTAAGTTAAATATTTAAAATAATACATTTCCCTACATTATAACCATACTTATGCTTAGTAAGCTAATATTTTAAAAATTTCTTGCAAGAAAGATGACAAATTCGGAGATAATTTGTATTTTTCCTAACCATACAAACCTTAGCTATTTACATGGGGTAGTACTTTCGGCGTAGCTGAAATGACGAGCCATTATATTTTTAACAAGGGTTAACTACCCTCTCGCTAGCTAGCGAGGGGGTAGGAGAGGGGTAGCTAGCTACCCCTCCCCCCTTACACATCGGTGAACTGATTCACTTTGCTTAGAGGTAGGACTTGCCTTGGGGGACAGGGCTGGTGGGCAAATATGTGTAAATAGCTAAGGTTTGTATGGTTAGGAAAAATACAAATTATCTCCGAATTTGTCATTTGTTCCGTAACCGAAATACAAACCACGCTATTTACATGGGGTGACTTACCCCTTAGGAAGGGTGGAAAGTCCCAGCCTTACTGGCTTTGGCTTTGCCCGGGTGCTCAGAATCCGAGTGAGCAGCACTCGAGAAAAAGAGTCCCTGCACCCCGCAAGTTCCTTGCTCCGCAAGGAACGTACGGCCTACATAAGCTCGTGTGTGAAGGGATGAAGTGTGACTTGTCCTAGGAAGTTGACCTTAAGTCCCTTAGATGGAATTCTAGGCTAGGACGTTCCCAATACCACCTCGTCAGGGTATGGGCGACGCGACAGTATTATCTTAATACTAGGAACACAAGGAAGCATGGTTTACCTGCAGAGGGTTGAGGTCAGCTATGCAGAGAACCCAGGATGCTGCTTTCCCAAGAGAGGGGAGGATGAAGAAAGAAGTAAGGGCCATACATACTTCTTTCATTCATGCAGTCTAAAACCGGGTAACAATGCCCTCAACCTTCTGCTACCTGTCCATTAAGGAGCCTAAGGTTAGACCAGCTGTTGTGTAGCCACCACAGGGCCGATAGAAAACGTATCGAAGCTCCTGTGGGTCACGTCCTGCAGGTGGTGGGCTGTGAAGGTCGTTTGACGCTTCCAAACTCCAGCTTATAGCACCTGCGTCACAGAGTAGTCCCTCTTGAAGGCCAGGGACGTTGCGATGCCTCTGACGTCGTGTGCTCTAAGGCGACGTGACGGAGGAGGGTCTGGATTCAGGGTGTGATGGATGACCCTTCGAATCCAGGCTGAAAAGGTATTCTTGGTGACCCTCCTCTCCGTCCTTCCTGTGCTCCCAAACAGGGCTTGCAAGTGAGGACGAACTGCAGCTGTTCTTTAAGATAACACCTCCGACTCCTTACTGGGCATAGTAGGAGAAGGTCTGGGTCATCTGTTACAGAACGGAGACTCGAAATCCTGAAGGAGTCGAACCGACGGTCTGGGCTCCAAGATTTTGAGTCTAGTAACCAACTCAGAGACGAACCTGAACGTTACCTCCCCCTCTCCTCTTAAATGGGCGACGTCTTACGAGAGACCATGAAGTTCGCTGGCACGCCTGGCCGAGGCCAGAGCGAGCAGGAGCACTGTCTTCCAAGTCAGGTGACGATCAGAAGCCTGGCGAGATGGTTTGCAAGGAGGTCTCTTGAGAGCCCTAAGAACCCAAACCATGTTCCATGGAAGAGGTCTCACTTCCGACTGGGGGCAGGTAAGTTCGTAGCTTCGTATGAGCGAAGAAAGATCCAGCGAGGAGGATTGATTGATTGATTTAAAGTTTTCAGGCATCCTGACATCTAATGTCATTGACGCCGGTAACATTTAATTTATGTATACAAAAATAAAAAATAAAATAAAATAAAAAATAAAATAAAATAAAAAATAAAAGAGTATTCAATTAAAATCATAAAAGTTGAAGGTCATTAAAAGTTGAATATTTTTCAGAAGACCTGCTTCTGAAATAAATCTAAAAATGTCACTTGCATGGTAGGACACATCATTTCCAAGAATCTTGGCAAGGATGAACCTGCCACCCTCACCTCGAGCCTCAAACAAATATCTATTCCTTAAGTTGTTATAATTGGGGCATTCGGTCAACAAATGCCTTACTGTTAGAGGTACTAAACAGTCGTCACAATACGGTTGGTGTTGGCCCTTCAGCAGAAACTCGTGTGTCAACCGAGTGTGACCAATACGGAGACGACAAAGAGACGTCTCCCATTTTCGGGGCATCATATTATACCTCCAAGGAGATATGTCATTTGTTACCTCTCGCATTTTATTGCCATCTAGGCTATCTCATTGCTGTTGCCATTTTTTGCAAACCAATTTCTTGATGTCAGGTAAGAAATCATTACAGGGAATGGGATACCTTCTTGGCAGCAACTCGGATGCAGCCTTCTTAGCCAGTGAATCTGCCTTCTCATTCCCAGACACACCTACATGTGCTGGAACCCAACAAAATTGAACTGTTATACCTCTCCGTCCAATAATAAAAAGCCATTCTAAAATCTTTAAAACTAGCGGGTTATTAGAATTAAAAACTTCTATAGCTTGAAGGACACTCCTTGCATCACTAAAAATTGTAAAATTACCCCCCTTCTCCAACGCTATTTTCTCAATAGCGGTTAATATGTCATACAGTTCGGCAGTAAATATGGAAGCGGTCAGAGGAAGTGCACCTCTACAATTAAAACCATTACTATGTACTCCAAATCCAACGCCAGCATCAGATTTGGAGCCATCAGTATAGATAAAAGTTGATCCTCTATGTTCTTTAACATGTTCATTAAAAAGAGACATGGCTTCTAGGTCTGACATATTCTTCTTACCTCCAATAAAATATTTACAAAAAGATATCTCTGGTAACTTCCATGGAGGCGTTGATGATACCTTAAATGGAAGTACCTTATTTCTAATTATATCAAGACTATTTAATAATCGTTTCACCCGAAAGCCATAAGGTTGAGGAGATTTTGGGTGCAACTCAAAGTATGATGCGTGTCTTACAAGGCTTGCAGTCTGAAAGGCTAGAGAGTTAGGGAGTCTTTGCAATCTAAACCAATACCGAATAATGGAAGACATTCGGTAAAGGTCTAGAGGTAACTCTCCAGCATCATCAAGGAGACTTGGGAAAGGCGAGGTTTTAAAAGCTCCAGTAGACAATCTAATACCTGCATGATGTATCGAGTCTAATATTTTTAACCGGCTTGGGGTGGCTGAAGAATATATTTCACAACCATAACTAATTTTGGAAAAAATCAAGGCCTTGTATAATTTTAAAATAGTATTGCGGTCTGCCCCCAATGATGTATGGGACAATACTTTTAAGATATTCAGAGCTTCAACACATATAGCTTTTAACGCTTTTAAGTGAGAAACCCATGTAAGCCTACAATCAAATATCAAACCTAAAAATTTAGCTTCTCTTGCACATGGTATCCGTTGACCTTTAATGTATATATCCGGGTCTAGATGTACTCCCCGGATACGACAAATATGGACAATGGTAGTTTTACTTGTCGAGAACTTAAATCCATTCATGTCAGCCCACTGGATAATTTTATCAATAGAGAGTTGGATTTTTCTCTCAACCATTGCCATTCTAGTGCCAGCAAATGATATTGAGAGATCATCCACAAATAATGTTGAGAGAACATCCTGGGGAATGGCTGAGGATATCCCATTAATTGCTAGTGCAAAAAGGGTTACACTCAGCACACTACCCTGAGGAACTCCTTCTTCCTGGCACTTACTCTTTGATAGAGTTTCCCCCACTCTCACTTGAAAAACTCTATTTAAAAGAAATGCCTGCTCTCCTCTCAATCCCAATTCATGAATGGTTTTAAGTATACCATATCTCCATGTGGTATCATATGCCTTTTCAAGGTCAAAAAATACTGTCACATGGTGCTGTTTGGAAGCAAAGGCTTCACAAATAGAAGACTCAAGTCGTATTAACACATCAGTTGTTGAGTGCATTTTTCTGAATACACATTGAATCGGTGATAAAATACCCTTCTTTTCAAGGTACCACATCAGCCTTGCATTGACCATCTTCTCCATGATTTTACATAAACACGAAGTCAATGCAATAAGTCGATAGCTTGCTGCTAAAAACTTGTCCTTACCAGGTTTTAAAAAGGCTAAAATAATGGCTAGTTCCCAAACACTTGGGTAACTATGATCATGCCATATTCTATTAATAATACTTAAAATAAATAACTTTGTATTAAAATGTACATGTTTAACCATTGCATATGGAATTCCATCGGGTCCAGGAGCTGTATCGTTGCAAGTAGCGAGTGCGGAATCAAGTTCTCTTTCAGTAAAAGGAGAATTATACGATTCTTCCCTTCCTGTTGCAAAATTTAAAATTTTCTTTTCTTCAATGCTCCTGTACTGGTGACCAGGACCTGCTACACTCTTGCACGATACATTTGAAAAATGGTCAGCCAGGGCATTACTAACTTCATTTCCTTCAGTCACAAACTGACCATTCACTTTCAACACTGGTGGTGGGTTCGGGGTAAATTTGCCTGCAATTTTTTTTATTTTCCTCCATACAGAAGATGGTGGTGTTCTTCTATTAATGTAGGAAACAAAAGCCACCCAAGATTGGTATCTAGCTTCTTTCATGGCACGACGGACCTGTGCTCTACACTTTTTGTATGATATCAAATTTTCATCAGTACGGCGTCTACGCAATCTAGTCAGAGATTTTCTGGTGGCTCTGTGCAAGGCTGTTAATTCTGAGGTCCACCACGGGACTGGTCGTCTTTTGAATAGTCCTGTGGTTTTGGGAATCGAATTGATTCCTGCTGTATGAAGAGTTCCATTTAGTAGGTCTATGGCATCATCAATACTTTCAAACTGTTCTGCTCTCCCTTCGATTTCACTTAGCTCAGAAAATTTAACCCAGTCTGCCTTGTCTAGATTCCAACGTGGCGATCTTTGCAAAGGCGGACCCTTGTTGGTGTTTATAATGATTGGTGCATGATCACTAGTATGCCAATCATCTAATGTCCTCCAATCAAAATCAAGAAGGCAGAGCTTGCAATTGAAAGGTCAATGCATGACAAAGTACCTGTCTGAACATGGAAGTGCGTGGGCTCTCCTGTATTAAGGAGCCCCACATCCTCATTCTCCACAATTGATGAGATAATATTGCCCCTTGTGTTGGCCAAAACATCACCCCATAAAGGATGTCTACCATTCATATCTCCCAGTAAGAGAAAAGGTTGAGGGAGTTGTTGAATGACTTCTGCTAAATCATCATATAAAATATTATCATTTGGAGGTAAGTACAGAGAGCATATTGTATATTTTCTCCCTATATCAATTTGTAAAACTAACTGCCTGCAGGGTTGTACGTATAGACATGGGTATTTGGGGAACATCTCGACGAATGTACATGAGACTTCCGCCATGGCTCCCTGCTTGTTGATTATATGGTGTTCTATAGCTAACATACTCTCGAGGACTAGGAGTGTTAGAATCAAGCATACTTTCCTGTAGACATACAATTATGGGGGAATCCTCATGAATTAGGAGCTTAAGTTCTTCATATTTCGCCCTCAAACTCTGACAGTTCCATTGCAAAATGGAGGAAAAAACTATGGACTATTTCTGGAAGACATCTTGGATGAGGTCTTCCCATTAGCAGTTTTTAATTTAACATTATTACCAGTAGGTTTCTTCAGAGGTGGTCTTGTTATGTTGGGTTTTACATTTGTGTTTTTCTTTGTATTCTTTTTATCTGTTTGTTGAGGTGGATGGTGGACCTCAACTTGAATTTCTGATTTATTCAGTTCATCTTCTGGTTCATTAGAAACATCAACAGACAAAACATCAAATTTATTTGATGTCATAACCTTAACGTTTCTAATGGAGGGTGGAGAGAGAGATGGAGGTCTCTCTCTTTTACGATTAATAGATGGTGGGATTCGAGGTTTTTGCACCTTTCCCACAACAGGTGCATCAGGTAAGTTAGTCTTAAGTGGAACCTCCATCAGATCAGGCAAGGACATGGCCTGAGAGAGGTTTGTATTATTTTTTGTAATGGCGGCTGAAGGCTGTACAGCAATGGGCAATGACCTAGTGTTAATACACCGTGGTAAAGCCTCAGGAGGTAATATGGTTACCTCGTTATTTGACATTTTGTCAGATAGTATACTTTTTTTGGAGCTAATGGCAGCGCTAGGTTGGTTTGATTTTAATGCCTTAGCATATGTATTTGATTTATTTAATAGTCTTTTGGCATGGGTCACACTTATATGTTCGAGGTTTGATTTGTTGAGGGCAGCTTCCTCCAACCTATATAGCTTGCAGCTCTTGTCTGTGGATTTGTGATTCGAGCTGCAATTTAAACACCTGGCTCCAAGTGCACACTCTCCATGGTAAGATTTGGAGCAAATACCACACATCATCTCATTTTTGCAAACTTTGGACGGGTGGCCAAATTTAAAACAATTAAAGCATTGCAATGGCTTCTGCTTGAAGGGTCTTACTTTAATCCTTTCGTTCTCGATAATAATATGAAAAGGTACATCAGCATCCTGGAAAGTAAGGATTATCATTGATGTACCTGGGACTTTATGAACTTTCCATACATTTAATAGACACCTGGCCAGTATCTCCTCCTCTGTAAAATCATATAGATCTCTGTTAAAAACTACGCCCCTTCCGTAGCTAAAATTTAGGTGGGGTTTGACATCTAACTTAATGTCATCATTACTTATTTTCATATTGGACAATATTACCGGCTGTGTACTGGATTTGGCATGGATAAGGACACTATTTTTTCCGAAGCGAGATATATCGCCTGGTGCAATAGTTCCTACTTTTTTCTGAATCAATTTGCATATTTTAAAATAATTCCCTGTAACCCCCTTTGATTCAGCTATAAGCCACATCGGTGGTTTTGGATTTCTCTGGGAGGGCATAACTAAATCTGCGTCTTTTTCCAACCAATCGGCAGGCCTGTACACATCCAAATCTTTTGGTACCTTATCGCAGAGAGCAGCCGCGACATTCAAGTTATTAATTTTGATATTATTCAAGTTACTTATTGCACTAAATGCTTCGTCATAACTACTATAAGATATCCATGAATCCCAAGTTTCAGCTTCAAGTTTCATCCTTATTTCTTTTATGCATCCATAGCATTCAAATGCTTTACATAGATCATCATAATTTGTCTCTATTGAAATTTGTGTAACATGGAGGATTCGAAGTTTCCTCGTGTTACCCAAATTACTCGATTTAGAAAAATCAGTAGAATGGTCCTTTCCCGTTCCGAGGTCATCAACAGAGCTTTCCCTTATCACATTAGCAGAGGTCGTCAACAGTGCCGGGGGAGAGTCAGCGTATCCAGGGGATGGGGGTTCGTTCCTTAAAGAATCCATTAGACGAAAGAGAGAGAAAAGGGTTAGTTTGATGTACCTGCTCGAGAATGTTAGGCCATCACACGTCGGAAAGGAAATTTGCACTCTCCACTATCGGCACAATGAGAGTATAATTCCCAGATGGTCCACTCCATACCCTACCCGAAGGATAGCATCAAAACAGATATACAGTGAACCCTCGTTTATCGCAGTAGATAGGTTCCAGACCCGACCGCGATAGGTGAAAATCCGCGAAGTAGTGACACCATATTTACCTATTTATTTAACATGTATATTCAGACTTTTAAAACATGTTATTTTGATAATAAAATAAATTTTTGAATATACTTACCCGGTGATTATATAGCTGCAACTCTGTTGCCCGACAGACAACTCTACGGTAAAAACTCGCCAGCGATCGCTACACAGGTTGCGGGTGTGCCCAACAGCGCCATCTGTCGTCCAGATACCCAGTACTCAATGTAAACAAAGACTCAATTTTCTCCTCGTCCCACTGCGTCTCTATTGGGGAGGAAGGGAGGGTCCTTTTATTTATAATCACCGGGTAAGTATATTCAAAAATTTATTTTATTATCAAAATAACATTTTTCAATATTTAACTTAGCCGGTGATTATATAGCTGATTCACACCCAGGGGGGTGGGTAGAGACCAGCAATATATGTTTACACTTTTATGAGCTAAGAGTTTTTATTTCATTTTAGAAGTTATCAAAATAACAAAAACAAAATAAATAGGTACCTGGTAAGGAAGTCGACTTGAACAATTACTCTGCCTTTTAAGTACGTCTTCCTTACGGAGCCTCGCGATCCTCTTAGGATGCTGATCGACCCCTAGGATCTGAAGTATCAAGGGTTGCAACCCATACAACAGGACCTCATCAAAACCCCTAATCTAGGCGCTCTCAAGAAATGACTTTGACCACCCGCCAAATCAACCAGGATGCGAAAGGCTTCTTAGCCTTCCGGACAACCCAAAAAACAACAATAAAAACATTTCAAGAGAAAGATTAAAAGGGTATGGAATTAGGGAATTGTAGTGGTTGAGCCCTCACCCACTACTGCACTCGCTGCTACGAATGGTCCCAGTGTGTAGCAGTTCTTGTAAAGAGACTGGACATCTTTCAAGTAAAATGACGCGAACACTGACTTGCTTCTCCAATAGGTTGCGTCCATTATACTTTGCAGAGATATATTTTGCTTAAAGGCCACGGAAGTTGTTACAGCTCTAACTTCGTGCGTCTTCACCTTAAGCAAAGTTCGGTCTTCCTCACTCAGATGTGAATGAGCTTCTCGTATTAACAATCTGATAAAGTCTGACCAAGCATTCTTTGACAAAGGCAAGGATGGTTTCTTAACTGAACACCATAAAGCTTCAGATTGGCCTTGTAAAGGTTTAGTACGCTTTAAATAGAACTTAAGAGCTCTAACAGGGCATAAGACTCTTTCTAGTTCATTGCCTACGATCTCCGATAAGCTGGGGATATTGAAAGATTTAGGCCAAGGCCGAGAAGGCCGCTCATTTTTGGCTAGAAAACCAAGTTGTAGCGAACAAGTGGCTTTTTCTGACGAAAATCCTATGTTCTTGCTGAAGGCATGAATCTCACTGACTCTTTTAGCCGAGGCTAAGCATACCAGGAAAAGAGTCTTAAGAGTGAGATCTTTCAGGGAGGCTGATTGTAACGGCTCCAACCTGTCTGACATGAAGAATCTTAGTACCACGTCTAAATTCCATCCAGGGGTAGCCAAACGACGCTCCTTGGTGGTCTCAAAAGACTTAAGGAGGTCTTGCAGATCTTTATGTTTGGAAAGATCTAAGCCTCTATGCCGGAAGACCGATGCCAACATGCTTCTGTAGCCCTTGATAGTGGGAGCTGAAAGGGATCGTCCTTTTCTCAGGTATAAGAGAAAAAACAGCTATTTGAGCTACAGAGGTACTGGTCGAGGATACAGAAACTGACTTGCACCAGTCTCGGAAGACTTCCCACTTCGATTGGTAGACTCTAATGGAAGAAGCTCTCCTTGCTCTAGCAATCGCACTGGCTGCTTCCTTCGAAAAGCCTCTAGCTCTCGAGAGTCTTTCGATAGTCTGAAGGCAGTCAGACGAAGAGCGTGGAGGCTTTGGAGTACCTTCTTTACGTGTGGCTGACGTAGAAGGTCTACCCTTAGAGGAAGACTACTGGGAACGTCTACTAACCATCGAAGTATCTCGGTGAACCATTCTCTCGCGGGCCAGAGGGAAGCAACTAACGTCAACCTTGTCCCTTCGTGAGAGGCGAACTTCTGCAGTACCTTGTTGACAATCTTGAACGGTGGGAATGCGTAGAGATCCAGATGTGACCAATCTAGGAGGAAAGCATCTATATGTATTGCTGCTGGGTCCGGGACTGGAGAGCAATAGATTGGAAGCCTCTTGGTCAGCGAGGTTGCAAAGAGATCTATGGATGGTTTTACCCCAAGTGGCCCAAAGTCTCTTGCACACATCCTTGTGGAGGGTCCATTCGGTTGGAATTACTTGCCCTATCCGACTGAGACAATCTGCTATGACGTTCAAGTCGCCTTGGATGAACCTCGTTACTAGGGAGATGTCTTGACCTTTTGACCAGATGAGCAGGTCCCTTGCGATCTCGTACAACGTCAGTGAGTGGGTACCTCCTTGTTTGGAGATGTACGCCAAGGCCGTGGTGATGTCCGAGTTAACTTCCACCACTTTGCCTCGAAGGAGAGACTTGAAGCTTTTCAAGGCCAGATGTACTGCCAACAGCTCCTTGCAGTTGATATGCATGCTCCTCTGACTCGAGTTCCACAGTCCTGAGCATTCCCGACCGTCTAGTGTCGCGCCCCAGCCCACGTCCGATGCGTCCGAGAAGAGAACGTGGTTGGGAGTCTGAACAGCCAGGGGAAGACCCTCTCTTAGGTTGATATTGTCCTTCCACCAAGTCAGACAAAACTTTATCTTTTCGGAAACCGGGATCGAGACCGCTTCTAGCGTCTTGTCCTTTTTCCAATGAAAAGCTAGATGGTATTGAAGAGGACGGAGGTGTAGTCTTCCTAGTGACACAAATTGTTCCACGGATGACAGCGTCCCTACCAGACTCATCCACAGCCTGACTGAGCAGCGTTCCTTCTTCAGCATCTTCTGGATGGATAGCAGGGCTTGATCTATTCTGGGGGCTGATCGTCTTGTTGTTCAGCAACGTCCTCATCAGAGGGTTCCTCATCCGAAAACTGATGAGGAAACGGCAACGGAGTGGGCAACGTCTGGCTCGCTGAGTCCGGTCGCACTGGTGGATGCGTGACGGAGCCGGACGCAACATCATGGAACTGCTGCACAGTCTGTGAACTGTCAACAACCATGGGTGCGCGAGGAAGCACAGCGTCAACCCGAGACTGTCTAGACCGTCTGGGTTGTGCAGTCAACACCCTACCGGGTTGCTGAGGTTGACGCACTGCGTCAAAACAAGTCACCTCTGCTGGTTGTTGAACGTCCTGAACGTCAACAACCACCTCCGAGCGTCGCTTAACGTCAACGTGCGGCTGGCAACCCACACTGGGTCGCATCGGTGGAGGAACCACCTCAACTGGCAGACGCGAGTAGGTTACCTCAGCGTCAACAGGGCGCACAACCGACCGGTTGGAAGGTTATTGGCCAGAAGGTTCGGTAGCAACCTTCTCCGCATTAAAGTCCTCTATCAAGGACGCAAGCTTGGACTGCATGTCTTGCAGCAAAGCCCATTTAGGGTCTACGGGAGCTGGTGTGGCAACAGACGGGGTTAGCGACTGAGGCGGTACCGCTTACCATCCCTGAAAGCCTTGTTATGCATGACATAATTGTACAGCAAAACTTCAAAGGCTCGAAAACAGCTGTGAAGTTGACCTGTAAACAACTTGGAGCGTCTCCTGGCCAGGCGCCAGGGAGAGTCTACGAGAATTGAGAAGTCTATCTGGGCAGAGGCATGAACTCCCAAGCCGAGAACTTCTCTCTTGTCATATCAGACTCTCGCTCTATAAACCAGTTTAAAAGAAGGGAAAGCAAAGGCTATATCCCCCAAACTCCTCCTGGTGAAAAACCAGTCGCCTAGCCAACATAAAGCTCTCTAGGAGAGCGAGAGAGCACTAGCTTAAAAACAACGGCTTCGAAGTAGCTAGGCCTAGTGTAAGCTCTGACGTTTAGGCGAACGAGGAGCAGCAGTTACAAAAAGATCCGGACAAAGATCCTTAAAAAAATCATCATGATTTAATTAAAGTCCATAGGAGGCAAAGCAGCTTTAGGCTCCTCTCCATCTGACAGAGTCCTCAAGGGAATATCAGTAGGAGGGGGAACAGCAACTTCCTCATCTACAGGAACCTTGTCCGAAAAAAGCTGAGTCTCAAGCAAGGGAGAGACCTACCGTGGTGGCAATGCTTTACAAGCAGAGTCCACACTCACTGGTGCATTAGTAGCGGACCAGAACGCAACGTCATGTAACTGCTTGACAGTCTGTGAACTGTCAACAACTGAACTGTCAACCACAACAGGTGCGTGAGGACGCACAGCGTCCACTCGAGACTGCTTTGACTGCCTAGACTGAGCAGTCAAAACAACTCTAGAATGCGGAGGTTGACGCACAGCGTCAAAACAAGTCAACTCCGATTGTTAGTGAACGTCTTGAACGTCAACAGGAGCATCAGCAAGTGGCCTAACGTCCAAATGCGGCTGAAAAACCACACGAGACCGCATCGAGTGTGGTTCTAAACAACCTGACTGACGTGACTAAGCTACGCCAACGTCAACAGTAAGCACAAAGGAACGTTAGGTTGGCTGAAAGCCAGGATATCGATGAGATAAACGGCTAGACTCAACGGACTAATCGGCAGAATAGTCTTCCATAAGGGAGGCAAGCATATACTGCATGTCTTGCCATACAACCCATTAAGGATCAACGGAAATGGTTGTGGTAAGAGACGAGGGTAACGTCTGTGACCGCAACACTTTGCCAACAAAAAAAGACTCTCGGAGTCTGTGTTACGCTTTTGTTAGGCGGCGAGTAGTTATCCGATGACTGCATGGGGTCAGAGCTGTCCTAATGGTTGTAACCAGGATGCTGGACCTGTCCTGAAAGGACTGACTTTCGCTTAAGGGCTTCGAAACCTTGT
This sequence comes from Palaemon carinicauda, assembly GCF_036898095.1. Taxonomy (NCBI): domain Eukaryota; kingdom Metazoa; phylum Arthropoda; class Malacostraca; order Decapoda; family Palaemonidae; genus Palaemon; species Palaemon carinicauda. The sequence continues at coordinate 36,792,860 of NC_090746.1, read as the reverse complement.
GACAGGTTTCTTATGCGAAAAGCCTTCGGATGACGAGGAGAAACAACGTCTCTCTCGTCTTATGGTAGGGGAGATCTTGGTAAGATACACCCGATACCATAGAGGGAAAACGTCTGTTCGTTGATCAAGGCCTCTCGAACCCATAAGTCGTTTGACATTACTTCTCCCCTGGGCTTGGGAGCATGCAAGAGGTCCCGGACTAGGTGAACGACAGGCACGAACAGACGAACCCTCGGACGCAACACTGTAACACTTTGCGCATATCACTTTATCACTTCGATTTTCTGTTTTGCACTTATTTCACTGAAATCGAAACTTTTACTGATTTCTACCTGAAACACGCAATTCTACCCTTCATTAAAAGGTAGTAATTGCGAAATCAGTCGTATAATGCAAGCTCATTAATACCAGCAAAAAACAGTAAACATATTTTAAGATAAAAAAATCAGTGGCTGGGAAAGAGACTAAACACTAGTTCATATAACTACGTTTTCAATCTCTCACCGCACATAGCCTGGGGACGAGAATAAAAAACTAAAAACGTTTTATCCTTCCTCCCCGTACAGCGACTAGGGACGAGAGTAACTCGAGAACAACGTTACCCGCTTGAACGGAACGTTTTCTCTCCTCTCTCTCCCTCCGTCTCTATCTCTCTCTCTCTTTCTCTCTTGATTTCGCACCTAAGAGAAGAGCCCAATTATATTTCGTCAAAAAAACATGTTATTTGACTAAAGGAAAAAACTGAAAGGTTTTTCAAATAAAAAGTTCCTTTAAAATAGAATTTAAAACATTTAAGCTAAGAAAGAATGAACAAAACGTCAGAATCGATTTACTCTTACTGCAAAGTGAAACCGTGATACACTCTCTCTCTATCGTAACGATAGAGCGCATGTTGAACGTCCTGAACGTCAACAACTGCGTAGCATAAATAAACTAAACGTTAGTTCATCTTTGAAAACAGTACGAAGACTATCAAAGAAATTCTTTCATAAAATATTACATTTAAAAAGTTTTAAATCCTTAGCTCTTTAAAAGCTAATTACGATATAAAGGGCTCAACGTTGATTAACTTCGGTTTCCAAGTTAGGACCGACTACTCTCAGGAAAGGTCTATCTAAACAAAACACTAAAATTATTTTTATATGTTTATAATAAATGGAAAGTAAATCGAAGAGGCCTAATAAAGGCGGAGAGATATAAAATATATAGAGGAAAATCTATAACGTGATAAGATAATTACTAAAAGCCTAAACACACTTCCGTCTAAGGGAAGGGTCGGCCATTTAAAAGTGAAAGAAAGTCCATACTCTCTTTGTCACCATAATTAAATCTATCCAAAACGAGTTCAAGATTTAAGATGAAGATAAAACACCTGCATAGCGAAAGCTCAAAACTAGAATAAAGTACTTCACCAATTAGTTGTGAAAAAACTCCAGTTTAGCAACAGCGAGTAAGTACGTCTTGTCGATAGCTCGACAGAGAGAAAATTGAGTCTTTGTTTACATTGAGTACTGGGTATCTGGACGACAGATGGCGCTGTTGGGCACACCCGCAACCTGTGTAGCGATCGCTGGCGAGTTTTTACCGTAGAGTTGTCTGTCGGGCAACAGAGTTGCAGCTATATAATCACCGGCTAAGTTAAATATTGAAAACTTCCCTTGTACGTAGTACTGTTAACAAAATGTTATTTTCCTTAGTAAAATAAATTTTTGAATATACTTACCCGATGATCATGTAGCTGTCAACTCTGTTGCCCGACAGAAAAATCTAAGGTCGGGATACGCCAGCGATCGCTATACAGGTGGGGGTGTACAACAACAGCGCCATCTGTCGAATAGGTACTCAGGTACTTCTTGTCAACAAGAACTCAATTTTCTCCTCGGTCCACTGGGTCTCTATGGGGAGGAAGGGAGGGTCCTTAAATTCATGATCATCGGGTAAGTATATTCAAAAATTTATTTTACTAAGGAAAATAACATTTTTCAATATTAATCTTACCCGATGATCATGTAGCTGATTCACACCCAGGGGGGTGGGTGGAGACCAGCATACATGTTAACATTAGAAGCTAAGTATCCCGTATTTCATTTTAGCAGTTATTCAAAATAACAAACATAAAATAAATAAGTACCTGGTAAGGAAGTCGACTTGAACCATTACTCTGCCTTTTTAAGTACGTCTTCCTTACTGAGCCTAGCGATCCTCTTAGGATGCTGAGCGACTCCTAGGTGCTGAAGTATGAAGGGCTGCAACCCATACTAAAGGACCTCATCACAACCTCTAATCTAGGCGCTTCTCAAGAAAGAATTTGACCACCCGCCAAATCAACCAGGATGCGGAAGGCTTCTTAGCCTTCCGTACAACCCAAAAACAACAATAAAAAGCATTTCAAGAGAAAGATTAAAAAAGGTTATGGGATTATGGGAATGTAGTGGTTGAGCCCTCACCTACTACTGCACTCGCTGCTACGAATGGTCCCAGGGTGTAGCAGTTCTCGTAAAGAGACTGGACATCTTTAAGGTAAAATGATGCGAACACTGACTTGCTTCTCCAATAGGTTGCATCCATTACACTCTGCAGAGAACGGTTCTGTTTGAAGGCCACTGAAGTAGCGACAGCTCTAACTTCATGTGTCCTTACCTTCAGCAAAGCATGGTCTTCTTCCTTCAGATGAGAATGGGCCTCTCTAATCAAAAGCCTGATGTAATAAGAAACTGCGTTCTTAGACATCGGTAAAGCAGGTTTCTTAATAGAACACCATAAAGCTTCTGATTGTCCTCGTAATGGCTTTGTACGTCTTAAATAGTACTTAAGAGCTCTTACTGGGCATAGTACTCTCTCTTGTTCGTTACCAACCAAGTTGGACAGGCTTGGGATCTCGAACGACTTGGGCCAAGGACGAGAAGGAAGCTCGTTTTTAGCTAAAAAACCAAGCTGTAAGGAACATGTAGCCGTTTCAGATGTAAAACCTATGTTCCTGCTGAAGGCGTGAATCTCACTGACTCTTTTAGCTGTTGCTAAGCAAACGAGGAAAAGAGTCTTTAATGTGAGATCCTTAAAAGAGGCTGATTGAAGCGGTTCGAACCTTGCTGACATCAGGAAGCTTAAAACCACGTCTAGGTTCCAGCCTGGTGTGGCTAACCGACGCTCCTTTGAGGTCTCAAAAGACTTAAGGAGGTCCTGTAGATCTTTGTTGGTGGAAAGATCTAAGCCTCTGTGGCGGAAGACTGCTGCCAACATGCTTCTGTAACCTTTGATCGTAGGAGCTGATAGGGATCTTACATTCCTTAGATGTAAAAGGAAGTCAGCTATCTGCGTTACAGAGGTACTGGATGAGGAAACTGAATTCGCCTTGCACCAGCTTCGGAAGACTTCCCATTTTGACTGGTAGACCTTGAGAGTGGATGTCCTCCTTGCTCTGGCAATCGCTCTGGCTGCCTCCTTCGAAAAGCCTCTAGCTCTTGAGAGTCTTTCGATAGTCTGAAGGCAGTCAGACGAAGAGCGTGGAGGCTTGGGTGTACCTTCTTTACGTGCGGCTGACGCAGAAGGTCCACTCTTAGAGGAAGAGTCCTGGGAACGTCCACTAGCCATTGCAGTACCTCGGTGAACCATTCTCTCGCGGGCCAGAGGGGAGCAACCAACGTCAACCGTGTCCCTTCGTGAGAGGCGAACTTCTGCAGTACCTTGTTGACAATCTTGAACGGAGGGAACGCATACAGGTCTAGATGGGACCAATCCAGAAGAAAGGCATCTACGTGAACTGCTGCTGGGTCCGGAATCGGTGAGCAATAATTCGGGAGCCTCTTGGTCATCGAAGTAGCGAACAGATCTATGGTGGGCTGACCCCACAGGGCCCATAGTCTGCTGCAAACATTCTTGTGAAGGGTCCACTCTGTGGGGATGACCTGACCCTTCCGGCTGAGGCGATCTGCCATGACATTCATGTCGCCTTGAATGAACCTCGTTACCAGCGAAATCTTTCGATCTCTTGACCAGGTGAGGAGGTCCCTTGCGATCTCGAACAACTTCCTCGAATGAGTCCCTCCTTGCTTGGAGATGTACGCCAAGGCAGTAGTGTTGTCGGAGTTCACCTCCACCACCTTGCCTAGAAGGAGGGACTTGAAGTTTCTCAAGGCCAGATGAACTGCCAATAGCTCCTTGCAGTTGATGTGAAGTGTTCTTTGCTCCGGATTCCACGTGCCCGAGCATTCCCGTCCGTCCAGTGTCGCACCCCAGCCCGTGTCCGATGCGTCCGAGAAGAGAAGGTGGTCGGGGGTCTGAACAGCCAATGGTAGACCTTCCTTGAGAAGAATGCTGTTCTTCCACCACGTCAGCGCAGACCTCATCTCTTCGGATATGGGAACTGAGACCGCTTCTAGCGTCATGTCCTTTCTCCAGTGAGCAGCTAGATGATACTGAAGGGGGCGGAGGTGGAGTCTCCCTAACGCGATGAACTGGGCCAGCGATGAAAGTGTCCCTGTTAGACTCATCCACTGCCTGACTGAACATCGGTTCCTTCTCAGCATGCTCTGGATGCATTCTTGGGCTTGACTGATTCTGGGGGCCGACGGAAAAGCCCGAAAAGCTCGACTCTGAATCTCCATACCTAGATAGACAATGGTTTGGGATGGGACGAGTTGGGACTTCTCTATATTGACCAGGAGACCCAATTCCTTGGTCAGATCCATAGTCCATCTGAGATTCTCCAGACAGCGACGACTTGACGGAGCTCTTAAAAGCCAGTCGTCCAAATAGAGGGAGGCTCTGATGTCTGCCAAGTGAAGGAATTTGGCAATATTCCTCATCAGTTTGGTAAACACAAGAGGTGCCGTGCTTAGGCCAAAGCACAGGGCTTGGAACTGGTAAACGACCTTTCCAAAGACGAACCTTAGGAAAGGTTGGGAGTCTGGATGGACGGGGACATGAAAGTACGCGTCTTTTAGGTCCAACGAGACCATCCAGTCTTCCTTCCTGACCGATGCTAGCACCGACTTCGTCGTCTCCATTGTGAACGTCTGCTTGGTGACAAAAGCATTGAGAGCACTGACGTCCAGCACCGGTCTCCAGCCTCCTGTCTTCTTCGCTACCAGGAAGAGACGGTTGTAGAAGCCCGGGGATTGATGGTCCCGGACTATGACTACCGCTTCCTTTTGTAGCAAGAGAGACACCTCTTGCTGCAAGGCTAGCCTCTTGTCCTCCTCCTTGTAGTTGGGAGAGAGGTTGATGGGAGTAGTTGCTAGAGGGGGATTGCGCCAGAACGGAATCCTGTACCCCTCTCTTAGCAACTTCACAGACTGAGCGTCTGCACCTCTGCTCTCCCAAGCCTGCCAGTAGTTCTTGAGCCTGGCTCCCACTGCTGTCTGGAGAGGTAGGCAGTCAGATTCTGCCTTTTGAGGACTTGGAACCCTTCTTCTTTTTGCCACGATGACTGTCGGCACGGGTACCTCCTCTGCTGGAGGTTCTGCCACGAAAGGGCGGGATGAACCTAGATGCTGGTGTGTCCATCCTAGGTCTAGGCACGGAAGGTAAAGCTGTGACTTTACGTGCGGAAGACGCCACCAGGTCATGGGTATCCTTCTGGATCAACGAGGCAGCAATCCCCTTGATCAGCTCTTCCGGAAAGAGACACTTGGAAAGCGGAGCAAACATCAACTCCGACTTCTGGCATGGTGTGATCCCCGCAGACAAGAAGGAGCAAAGGTGATCTCTCTTCTTAAGCACTCCAGACACGTACGAAGCCGCAAGCTCACCAGACCCATCCCGAATGGCTTTGTCCATGCTAGACATGATAAGCATGGCAGAGTCCTTATCCGAAGGGGAGGTCTTTCTGCTTAACGCTCCCAAACACCAGTCGAGGAAGTTGAAGATCTCAAAAGCACGAAAAACTCCCTTCAACAGATGGTCCATGTCAGAAAAGGACCAGCAAATCTTAGATCGTCTCATAGCCAGCCTGCGGGGAGAGTCAACCAGACTTGAGAAGTCGCCCTGGGCAGAGGCAGGAACTCCCAAGCCGGGTTCCTCTCCCGTGGCATACCAGACGCTAGATTTGGAAGCAAGCTTGGTAGGCGGAAAGATGAAGGCAGTCTTCCCCAGTTGCTTCTTGGACTGCAACCACTCTCCCAGTACCCTCAAAGCTCTCTTGGATGAGCGCGCGAGTACGAGTTTCGTAAAGGCAGGAGCTGCTGACTGCATGCCTAAAGCGAACTCGGAGGGAGGTGAGCGCGGGGTTGCAGACACAAACTGTTCTGGATACAATTCCCTGAACAGGGCAAGGACTTTCCTAAAGTCTAAGGAGGGAGGCGTAGACTTGGGTTCTTCTATGTCGGAGTGCGGATCGTCCAAATGCGCAGCTTCGTCGTCATCAGATACTCCATCATCCGAAAGCTGAGGAGGAAGTGGCAAAGGTGGAGCAGAAAGCTGAACGGCTGAATCCGGCAGCACGGGTGCATGCGTAGCTGCACTGGATCCAACATCATGCCGCTGCTGGACAGTCTGCGAGCTGGCAACAACAAAAGCGGAGTGCGGGTGCGTGGGGGGGACTGCCGTGGGTTGCAGAGACTGCCGCATTGCGTCAAAACACGGCAGCTTGACAGCACCTTCCCACTGCTGATGCGGTAGCTCACGCATGTCAACGGAGGGTGCCGCATGATCATGCGTCTGGCAGGGTCGACTGCGCATCGGTGGTGGAGCTCTCACAGGTGGAGTGTGGGAGCAGGCAGCCGCAGTATCTGCTGAGCGCACAACCGTGGCAGGTTGTAGGTTAACAGGTGCAGTGTCAACCTTCTCAGCACGATACTCCTGCATGAAGGAAGCAAGCTGAGACTGCATAGTCTGCAGCATGGACCACTTAGGGTCTACCGTGGTTGGTGCGGCAACAGACGGAGTGATTGCCTGCTGCGGAACCACTCTACCTCTCTTGGGAGGTGTGCAGTCTTCGGAAGACTGCGGCGAGTCCGAACTGACCCAGTGGCTACACCTGGGCCGTTGGACTCGCTCGGAAGAGACCTTGCGCTTGAGAGGTCGTGAGACCTTGGTCCAACGTTTCTTCCTAGAAACTTCTTCCACAGACGAGGAATGAATGGGCTCACTCGTCTGTTTGTGGATGGGACGATCTCTGACAGATACGTCCGCAACCACTGAGGGTACATCCGTACGCTGATCAAGGCCTGTCGAACCCTTTGGTCCTTCGACATTGCTTCTCCCCTGGGCTTGGGAGCTTGCAAGAGGTCCCGGACTGGGAGGACGACTGGCACGAACAGATGCACCCTCATGCGCAACACTGACACTGACACTTCTCACCGCACTTGCATTCACTACACTTCCCACTGCACTTTTCGCTTTCAACTCTTTGACATCGGCCAAAAGTTGATTCCGGTCATTAGCTAATGACTCCACTCTGTCACCAAGAGCCTGAATGGCACGCATCATGTCCGCCATGGAGGGTTGAGCACTAGTAGCAGGGTCGGGAGTCACCACCACAGGGGAAGGAATAGGTTGAGGGGCATGGGGAGAGGAAAAATCAAACGAGCGAGAAGAACTCCTCCTGATCCTATCCTTCTCTAGCCTACGTGCATTCTTTAGGAATTCATTAAAATCGAATTCCGAAAGCCCAGCGCATTCCTCACATCGATCTTCCAATTGACAGGATTTACCCCTACAATTGGAACAAACGGTGTGAGGATCTATAGAGGCCTTCGGAAGACGCCTAGAACAGTCCCTAGCGCTACACTGCCTGTACTTAGGGACTTGAGAATGGTCAGACATCTTGAATTCTTGAATTAGCCAAAGGGGGGAATCCAAAATCTAGCAAAGTTCATCAACAATTAATCCAAATCTAATCAAAAAGCTTGATAAGCTAATGATAATAGTTCCTGAATAGCGAAAGCTAAAATCTAGAGCGAATACATCACCAAATGCGTGAAAACAACTCCAGAAACAACAGCGTATCCAAGTAGGTCTTGCCGGTGGCACGACAGAGGAAAAATTGAGTTCTTGTTGACAAGAAGTACCTGAGTACCTATTCGACAGATGGCGCTGTTGTTGTACACCCCCACCTGTATAGCGATCGCTGGCGTATCCCGACCTTAGATTTTTCTGTCGGGCAACAGAGTTGACAGCTACATGATCATCGGGTAAGATTAATATTGAAAACTACCCTTTAATGTACAGAACACTTAATGCATGTACTACAGTACCCTAAACTAAAACAGGCACAAATATTAAAGGCGATTTTATATCATGCGTTTCCTAAACACGCCAAAAAGCACGATAAAAAATGGCAACCAATGTTTTGTTTACGTTTCTCTGATCATAATGAAGAAACAAATGCATTTATTGTACACATCTGTGTATAGGTTAGTTTTTGCATCGATTATATTGATTATACAGTATGTTGATTTTGTTATTACCAATGTTTTACTTAATTTTTCTTAGGACTTCCAAATGAAATGTTTTTCTTTATGACGCCACCTGAAACGACGGCGTCATGAAGTACGCTCAGTAAACAAAGAAGGCATTTAACGCGCATGATGAAAGTGATAAATAATGATATTTACAGTAAAAGCTTTTAGAAAATATGTTATTACAAATATTATTTACCGTATCTATATAAAATCATACAGTACATACTGTACGTAGCAAAGCAGGAAAACAATTTGAGAGAGAGAGAGAGAGAGGAGAGAGAGAGAGAGAGAGAGAGAGAGAGAGAGAGAGAGAGAGAGAGAGAGAGAGAGAGAGATTGTTTTACGTACGTAAATGTAAATTTAAAAAAAAAAAATATGATAGGTTACAACATGTATACTCTTCAGACTTTTAAAACCTTCCCTTTAACTTAATGCATACGGTACTAAACTAAAACAGGCACAAATATTAAAATGTTAGAATATTAAAGTAAAAAATAAAGATTGTTACTGTACTCACCACGAAAGAAGTTCAAGAAAAACTTGAATGATGATGGCGATGAATTTGCTGCACAGTAGAAATGATGATGATGAAGCTGATGATGTCTTCTACTGTGCAGCCAATGATAGTATTTTACGTCTCTTCAGACGGAGGTGTCTTTTCCTGGGACACCTCTTCAACTTCTTCCTGGGACACTTCTTCAATTTCTTCCGAGGGCATAGTAGCAGGAGGAACTGGCTCTTTTTTGCGAGGCTGGAAGAACATTGTGATCGGAAGTTGCTGCCGCTGCTTCTTTTTTCGCTCGAAGAGCATCCTGTAGGGAGTCATGATGTCATCGACCTTGTTGCAGAATTGCATAGACCGAACCATATCCTCATCCCACTCCTGCGACATTTCTTTCACCTCCTTCGCAAGGTTGCAGAGCTTGGCAAGCCGTTCTAATGTTAAGCCCGTTTCTTCGACAATTTCTTGGATCTCTTCCTGTGTTTCACTGTCTTCTTCACTGGCCGATTTCGTCAGGTCTTCGAGGTCTGCGGCCGCGTAACTTCTGCCTTCTTTCAACATATCGAGAAGCGTCACCTTCTCAGCAATCATCATCATCTTTCGGTGGTGTTTAGGCTCACTAACAGCCTTAGTAGAAGCAGAACGCTTCGGAGCCATTGTACAGTAGGGTTTAACAGAAAGTTCAACAAAAAGTTCAACTTAAAACAGTCACGCATAGCACAGATTAAAGTTCACAATAACTTAACAACGTCTACACAGCGATACAGCGGGAGAGAAAGTGACCGCGAAAAGATGCTGCGGGTTGGAGAAGCGGTCAAAACACCAATCACAGGCTAGATTACAAAACTTGGGTTCTGATTCGTCATCTATCAGCGCTTGAACCAATCACAATCCGTCTTATATGCTACGTAGGTTACCAATTCAAAGTACAAGGTACCCTACGTATACAGTAATAATAATAATAATAATAATAATAATAATAAAAATAATAATAATAATGATGATAATAATAATATTAATAACAATAATAATTTTAATAACAACAACAATAATAATAATAATAATAATAATAATAATAATAATACAGCTTTACGTACGCTATTTTACGCTTGTTTTGTTGTAGGATGTCTCTCTCTCTCTCTCTCTCTCTCTCTCTCTCTCTCGTACGCTTATTCGAGATGTGATTTTTGCAACAAAGAATATTTCTGGGTCGAACCTGTGGCGCCCGGTGAAAAGTCCTTCTTGTATATCTTTTCTGATAAAAACCTTCCAATTATACCAGAGAAAGATAAAAGCATGGAATGCTGAGGTTACAACCCTCGCGCGAGCACCTTTTGGGTGTCGTGTATAAAGCAAAGGCGCGTGAAATCCACTATTCACAGGTTGTCTTCCATTTAGTTAATTCCTTCGCCAAAGGGATGGGCCGATACAGAGGCCCTAGACACACCCCCATCGCCGCACCACCCACGCCACGACGCGAGCGCCATCTGAACATCATCCTTCTTTTTGGAATACAAAGTGTTGAATCGTTTTGTTGTGCTCTCGGTCTTTTTTATCAATCGTGGATTTATTTTGTCATGTCCGAAGCTCCATCTTCACACATTCCAATGTTAAGTACCATAGTTTGTTTTGACAGTATTTTATTGTACCGGGCTTTTGTTTTATATCCAGTATAGTCTGTTTTATTATTCCCGTCTGGCCTTTCATGGCGGCCATTGTTTGTTCACTGTTTGGGAATTCATCTTTGTCTGCCCGTTTAGTACTCTGTCACTTAGGTTCTTGGTTAAGTCCCTGGCCTTATGCCTTTAGAACCGTTATTATTTTTATTTTTATTTTTTTTTTTTTTTTTTGTGTATTTATACTCATGGTACTTTTTGCTAGTAAGTCCAGCCTACGAACGAGATAGCGATTTAGCTTTGTATTTGTTTAGTGCCCGCCCCTCCGAGGCGTTCGTCACTCGACTGTGCTATTTATTTTAAGTTTTAGCAGTTGTTATTCTTCGATCGTAGTGTTTTATGGATGTACAGGTTTATTTTATAGGTTTATAATAGTGTTGTGTGTTTTTTAGTCCTGTTTTTGTGTTTAAGAGAGCGAGAGCTTGGGGTCCCCGTTTTCTGTTCGCAGTCAAGTCACGAGTTACCCCTTTCTCTCGTTTTCTTTCTTAGCTCCGGCGGGGGAGCGGATTTCCCGTTTTCCGTTTTGTGCGTTCAGCGGGTTCTCCCTCCCTCACCTCTCCCCCTCTGGGTGGATGATAACTTACGAGTTATTTATTTTTCGTGACTTTTCAATTGTTAGCGTTATTTTGGTCCGTGTTTCGTCCTCTCCCCGTTACGGCTCGGGAGTAGTTATGAACGTTGTCCACTCCGCCTTGAGTTATACTCCGCCATGAGGGATTCTCAATAACTTTCGTTCTATTGTTATATTTATATTGTTTACTACATGGGACGGGCTTCATATTGTTTAGATACGACCCTCCGGTGGCCCTTACTTCGGTCTCAGGCCACGGCCATATCCACAATAGCCTTTGTTATTACAACTGTGTTTGTTATTCACAATAATTATTCAGGACCTTTCTTCTCCCTCCGGCCTCACCGGAGATCGTAAATACGCTTTACTATAATCTAAGCTTTAGTCTTTAGCTGCGGCTTAGCTTTTTATCTTTCACAATTGAATTATTAGCCACAATTGAATTATTCAGGGCATCTCATTATCCTCCGGCGTCACCGGAGGTCGCCCAAACACTTCACACTTAAAGTTGCCTTGGCTAATTAGCTAAGGCTCCTTTATTCAGGACATTTCATTACGATCCGGCCTCACCGGAGCTCCGGCTTCACCGGAGGTCGCCCATACACTTCACACTTATATTTGCCTTGCCTTTAGCTAAGGCTGGTGTTTATATTTATTTTAAGGGCATGTCACTGCTTCCCCGACACTTGGAGGTCGGCGTATTGCTTTAAGCTTATTATCCTTATGTCATTAACAGACATTGGGTGCATTACAAATATACAGACAATTGAATATTAAAGTGCCAACAATGGTATGGGGCGGTATCAACTTAAAGTTAATAGTCAGTTGTTTGGTCAATGCAATATGGGTGCTTAGGTAATTCAGTGAGTGCCAGAACTCTAAAATAATAGGTTTTTTATCCCTTATCAGAGTTTCAAGCAACACCAGACTCATGTCTCCTTTCTTTTACAGAAGGCCCGTTGTACTGCTGAAGGATGCTCTGCCTCGTTCAGCGACCCCGTTGGGCATGACCTCTGCCGGTCTCATGCTCACTGCTCCATTCCCTTTATCCAGGAACCGGGACAGGCCCAATACCCAGTGTGGTTCCCGGATTTGTGCTCATTCTGTTACGAGTTGTCGTCAGTTCTGCTGAATGATGATGTAAGTGGGTTTTCCCTTTGTTCCTTATTTCTCGTTGGCAGACACTAATATAGACATGAATATGATATACACAGTATATTTGGGAGGGCAAACCCCCTCCTCCATCACTAATCACTGCAAATCTTACAGGCCGATGATGTCTCTCTTCGGTCAGCAAGGGCTACTCTTCGTCCGTGGGTGTCGGGCTTTGGCAGGAATGCCCCGTCTGGCGCACCCTATCTCCTCGATGGGGATATGGCCTCCCGTCTCTTCCCAGGCTCGACTACTGCTGCAGTCTCTCCTGACCTTGCTGCCCCTTTAATTGAAGAAGTCAGGGCTACCATTTCCGTGGAGGACGAAACCCTCGTACCGATGGACATGGCTGGTCTGGATATAGACGTAGAACCCAGGGACGAGCAGGTAAGTGGTGCCGAGTTGGTGGAAACCCTTTTCTCTCCTACTCCCTCTTCTACCTCTTCCTTTCTAGGTTTTGATAACTCTAAGGCTTCTCCTCGGGATCCCTCTGCCTCCGTACGACCCAAGGTGAAGCCACTTCGAACTTATAAGACTTCAGCTTTGCCAGTATCAACGTCACCGGTCCCCGGACCCTCGACAGCTCCTGATATTCATATTGCTCCTCGTAAAACCACTACTCCTAAGAAGTCTAAGTCTACCAAATCCAAGAAAAAACCAACGGGTGACTTTCAGGTACCCTGGGCTGATCTCCTCCCCATCCAACTGATCAAAGGATTGGTCAGGGATCAAGTTCAACATCACTCTGGTGCAATAACAGAGATTAAGGATATGATGGCTACTCTGATCCGCGCCGGAACTCAGTTCCCTCCCCCTTCTGCCCCAGACGCATCGAAGCTGCCGCCCTTCGATAAAAACAATCCTTGGCGGTTTGCTTTGCATGCTCCATTCGTAGATGGCTCCCTAACTCTGGAGGGCATGGGCACCCGCCCTCTAGAGGACCTGGAGTTCTATCCCCCGGGCCTAGCATTCCCGTTCAATGGTTTTGTTCGGTTAAAGGAACATGCATTGGTCCGTATGGACAAGGTACCGAAGGAAACGGTCATATTTCCAAAAGAGCAGGCCCAGGCTATCTGGGCCAGAACACTATCAGAGTGGGGGTGTATTAACTCCAAGCTCACCCTTCACAAAGGTTCCTACACTATTTTTACGACAGCGGCCTCCATCTCTTTGCCGCTCATAGACAAAGTCACAGAGCTGACTATACAGGCCATCAAAGAAGGCTCTTCCATGCCGACTCTCAAGGAGACGGACCCCACCTCTTTGCTTATTCCGGGTTCCTCGGCAGCCTGGGATGCTGCGGCCTCTACCTTCACGGTGGGGAAACTAGACCCGGACTGTGCCTCTACTCTTTTCTCTGAGAAGCTTCCCAGATTAATAGAGAGTCTTCTCAAAACTGAGTTCGAGACCCGTACTAGACTTGCTAGGTCCCTCCAATCCATCACCTCCATGGAGTCCCTTGCATCTCTTTACCCAGAGGAAACGCTGTTCAGAGTCGCCACAAAGAACCAGCTGCTATCCTACCAAATAGATCTCCATGACTTCTGGTCAGCTCGGGTTAGTTGCAGGAAGTTCGTTCTGTCGGAGGCCACCATCAGGCATGAGCCGAACAGACTGATAGCTTCCTCCTGCTGGGGTAAGACCCTCTTCCCTCAGACCGAGGTGGATAAGGTTCTTCAGGACGCAGCGAGGGCAAACCAGAATTTGCAGGTAAGGTGGGGTCTCTCAGCCAAAAAGAAGTTCGAACCCCAGAGACACACGTTCTTCAAGAAGAAGCTGAGGTTTAGTCCTTACAAAGCGGCCCGGGGTACCTCGTCCCCACAGCCTTCCGCGGCCTCGACTTCTCGACAACAGGCGCCTCCTCAGCAGGTAGTCTACCTCGCTGCTCCCCCTGGTACACAGCCCAACCCCTCTTGGATGCCCTCACCTGCATACAACCCTGCCTACGAACCCTCCGGTTCCTTTCGTGGATACCAAAGAGGGAGTTCCAGAGGTAGAGGACAGTTCCGCCAACGCGGCGGGCCCAGAGCAAGGGGTTCCCGTGGAGGGAGGGGCCCTAAGTTCACTCCCTCCCAATATTTATTGGATGCAGTACTACGTAGGTATACATACAAAAGATTCATGGAAAAGAAGCACATTCATTACATTTGTAGTACAGTAGTAGCCATCAGCAGCCTTACACCATTCTAATATGGTATGACTGCATCTGATTTGCGTTTCATGTTCGATTTAATTTTACTACGTACTGTATACTGAATTATCGTATGATAACATTCTCTTTTCGTGTTTTATTTCTTTCTGTACTGAATTATATGTCATATGTAATGCAATGAACAATCAGTAAGAGCAGATATTACTAATTACAGTATTAATGGAATTACAGGTAACGAAATATCGTATTTGGGGTCTTCAGATATCGCGGTATTTTCGAAATTTCCGGAAAATCCGCGATATGTATATATATATGGGTTATGAAAAAAACCCGCGAAGTGGTGAATCCGTGATGGTCGAACCGCGAAGTAGCGAGGGCTCACTGTAGAGGCACAGGTGTAAGCTGAACCCGCCTGTTAGGACTGAGACCAAGAAATTATGGAATCATCCGCCCCATATCTATAATGACGGGCTTCCGGCCAAAAGCCGAGAGTCCTACCCCAAGCATTGGATCCCCCTGGATTCCGAAGACCCAACACTTGAGAATAGTTCCGCCAAAAAGGTCCAAACCATCTTCGGGATGGCTGAAATCATCCAATACTCTCACATATAGCTTTGAATGCAAACACCTCCCAACTGTGATACCTCCTCCCACTCATCAAAGCAGGCAGCAATAAAGGATGTATGAACATCCCCGCCGGGGCTACAATGGATGTAAAAACATCCAAGCCATAGGGAAAAAAAAAAAATAATAAATATATATGTACATAATATATACAAACATATAATGAGGGAAATTTTTCTCATAGAGTTTGGAAAGCAAGACTAAAGAAAGTTTATGAAATTAGGATAAGGTCGAAGTAATATTGAGAAAAAGAAAAAGGTGAAAGAGAGAAATTTAGATTCGAACTGGGGGAGCAATTTCCCCAAGTTCGAGAGCCCTCTTGCCCGTCACCAAGGTTCAGCACGGGAATGAAATGCCGTGCTGAAGCTCAATGACTTCATCAAGGCATTCTCTCATTAGGAGGGCAGCGAGGAGGAAATGTCTATTCCTTTCAGCCTTCAGGTCAGGCTTAAGGCTGAGCGATAGGATTTCACCGCCGAGAGCGAAAGGCGCATTTCCTCCCGCAGGTATACAATAATTCCGCTATTGCTGGAATAGTGGCATCAAGGGGAGAGATACCTCTCCCACGACACCAATCCACAGAAGACTCTCCACTTCGCCTGGTAGACCCCTGCGGATGACTTTCGCAGGTGTCAAGACTTCCGCTCCGCAACTTGTTGCGGAACGCCTCTTTCTGTGAGGGGATGGTGGATTGTCTCCAGGCGTAAAGCCGAAGCGATGCTACGGCTTTATGGTAGATGTTGCAGTGTGGTTGCTTGAGTAGCTCGTGTCATGGGGGAAGCGATGTTGCAGTGTGGTTGCTTGAGTAGCTCGTGTCATGGGGGAAGCTCTCTCGGGAGTTCCGTCAGGGGATGCAGAAGGTCCGGGAACCACTCTGCATGATGCCGTAGCGGAACTATCGGAGTCATCGACAGGTTGACCGATAGTCTGGTCTTGTTGAGCACCCTTCTCACCAGAGAGAACGGTGGGAAGGCGTAGGCGCCGATGTTGTCCCACCGTTGTAGGAGGGCATCTTGCCAGAGTGCCTTGTTGTCCGGGACTGGGGAGTAGTACAGCGGCAGCTTGAAGTTCAACGCTGTCGCGAACAGGTCCACAAAGTCAGGACTTTGTTGGCTACTAGAGGGTCCAAAGACCACTCGGTACTCACTATCTGCGAGGCTCTGCTCAGACTGTCGGAGAGCACATTCCTTTGCCCGGAATGAAGCGAGCCGATAGTGTTATTGAGTGGAATCGGTTCATCTCAGTATCTCTACTGCAAGATGGGAAAGCTGTTATGAAAAGGTACCTCTCTGCTTGTTGAAATAGGCCACCACCGCGGTGTTGTCGCTCACGGAGTGACCCGCCAGGGATTGTTGGAACTGTTGAAGGGCCAGAAATATGGCCTTCAATCCTAGCAGATTGATGTGGAGGTACCTTCTGATTCTGACCATAGGCCTGAGATCCTTGGTTCAGAACGTGCCCCCCCCCCCCTTCTTTGACGCATCCAAGAACCGCATCAAATGCGGGGGAAGGACGAGGATATCCACTCCCTTTCAAAGGTTCCCGTAGGTCAACCACCACTGCGGGTCCATTCGTTCCGCAGGTCCCATAGGGACCAGAGTGTCTGGGGAATCGTTGCCTTGGTTCCACAGGGACTTGAGCCGCCAATACAGGGATCTCATCCTGAGGCGGCCGTTTGGAACTCGACGGGTCAGGGAGGAAAGGTGACCTAGGAGACGTAACCAAGATTGGGCTGGAAGCTCTCCTCGTCTGAGTTAAGGTTCTGCGACTCTCCTCAGCCTTGCTATCCTGTCGTCTGATGAGAAGGCTTTGGGAGATTGGTGTCTAATATCATGCCTAAATATCCCAGTTGTTGGGATGGAAGCAGAGAAGACTTCTCGAGATTTGCCAGGATCCCTAGATCTTGGCAAAGTCCCAGAGGCTTGTCTCGGAGTCGAAGAAGGGTCGATTCCGAGACTGCCTGGGTTAGCCACTTATCCAGAGAGCGAAGGGGACGGATGCCGATCCTGTGTGGCCACGAAGATATCAGGGTGAACATTCTGGTGAACACCTGCGGTGCTGTGGAGAGATCGAAACACAGCACCTTGAACTGGTAGACCTTGTTGTCCTGGAAGACGGATGGATTGGGATCTGGAAGAACCTGACCTTCAGATCCAGTGTGCACCTGAAGTCTTGTGGTCTCACTACAAGTCTGATCGACTCTGTTCCACGCTGAACGAAGTTTGTTCGACCAACTTGTTCAGAGCTGATGATGGGTCTCCAGCCTTCAGATGCCTTCTTTACAAGAAAGAGTCGACTGAAGAAGTCGGGGGAAGCCGTCGACGACCTTATGGAGAGCATCTTTCTAGAGCATGGTCTCGGATTCTGCCCGAAGGGTTAGCCCCTTTGCCGATCCCATGCCATAGGAGTTCAGCGACACTGGATTCGCTGTCAGGGGAGGTAGAGATGTTATGAACGGGACGCGATATCCTTGGCTGATCACGGACATTGTGCAGGAATCGGCCCCGAGTTGCTGCCGCCTGAACGCGCAACTTTAGGCATCCCAATTCTGGGGGGCAGGGGGGTTGCCAATCCTAGCGTTTGCGGCCTCGGCCGCTCCCTCTAGGATTATTGCCTCCCCAGGAGGATTTCCCGTCCTTCTTGTCCCTGACAGGAGGGGGCTGCTGTTTAGACAGCTTTGTCTTTGCCGCCGGAGCCGGTTCCGATGTCCTAGGCTGACGAGGCTGTTGTTGTTGAGGCGCTGGAGGCTTGTAGGATCTGGATGTAAGCGCCTTTTGGAGGGGCAAATCGTGATTCGATTTCCTCTACCTCTCAGCTGTCCGTCCCACGTCCTTGCGCTCAAACAAGCTCTTTCCAAGGATGGAAGAGTGTCTGAGCTTGCCGACATCCACGGTTGGGACTTTCGAGAGGAACCTCTCGGTCACTGCATCTCAATACTTCAACATCGAGTTTGCCCACAAGTTAGAAACTTGGTGAGCCGGAAATCGATGGTGCTCGTGCCCGAGAGGAGGAAAGTTTCCAAGGTCTTCCTGGTGCTCTCCTTGGACAAGTCCTCGGATCGCAACAGGATGTCCAGAGATCCAAGCCAGATGACCAGCCACGAAGTGGCCTGCATGGCGCACTTTGCGGCCATCACCTGGCTCAAGATCTTCGAAGCCGAGAATGTCACCTGCCGGGCGGAGAGTTTCTCGAGAGAAAATTTTCCTGGTAAGCCCTTCCACGGAATGGTGGAGAGGCAGAGCTAAACCAGGCTCCCCCATAAACTCGAAGTACCTCCTCTGCTGACGGCTGACAGCCGCAGTGTCAGCGACTCCCGCTGGAGGGAAGGGGATCGGGTGATCCTGAGGAGTAGAGATGGTGGGGCCTGCCTGAAAAGAAGGAGAAGAATGATGCCCAGACCTCTCTGAAGCTTCTTCCTGCTCCTGCACGTGCGCTGCTCTGCGTTTACGGGGAGGAGATCGTGACGATGATGATCTGGAAGTACGCACTCCAGAAGACTCGCCAGGTTGCCTGTGTTGCGAAACCCGACGGGAATCGCGGATGAAATCGCGCTGGCGCTCGCGCGATGGTAAAATCGTTGGTTCGCGTGCGGGCCAACGTGGGTGCGCATGCGCGCGGGTGCGCGTTTGTAAGGGCGAGCACTGGTGGCCGGGAGACCAATGGCGCGTAAGCGAGCGATGGCGCGTTTTGGCGAGTGATGACGCGTTTTGGCGAGCGATGGCGCGTTTTGGCGAGCGATGGCGCATTGGCGAGTGATGGCGCATAGCGACCGATCGCTACAGGAGAGCTAACGCGTGGGCGCGTAGGAGACCTACGGCGAACTGAAGCGTGGGCGCGTTGAAAAAACGCTTGCGCGCAGGCGAAGACTCGCTCGGGCGCTTAAGAGATTGCTGGCGCGCAAGGAGAGCCCTGTTGTGCCTTTGAGCGCCTGTGCGCTAGCTTAGGTGCCTCCTGGGCGGCGCGCTGTGATGAGGAAGCGTGCTGGCGCGTTGGCGAGTGCGTGAGCGCTAGGACTGGAACTACGCCTGGGCACGCTTCGCGCGAAACTCCAGAAGGGCGCTGCGAGTCCAGAGGAACCTGTGAGCGCCTGAACCTCTTGAACTGCGCGCGACGAGGCAGGAACCGGGGAGATCGTTGGCATGCAGTTGCGCGGCCAGAAGAAATCAGCGAGGGTGCAGAACCAGATGGTGAGGTTGCGCGCAAGGGCGAACGCTCGTGGGCGGGCACAGGAGACTTCTCGTGGGCGCGCGGGCGTGCAGAGACTCGTTCAAGTCTGGAAGTGCGCACCGGAGATGGTGAGCTCTGAGGGAGCGCAGGAAATCGTCGGCGTGGAGGCGAAGGAATAATCTCCTTGCCTGCGCCCAGATCCGGAGATCGTGGGCGCGTGGGCGAACGTTGGCGCGCATTGCGCACATCAGGAAAGGGCGCGCAGATGTGCGCTGGCGAGCAGGCGAACATGACAAATTCGAAGATAATTTGTATTTTTCCTAACCATACAAACCTTAGCTATTTACAAAGGGT
Source organism: Palaemon carinicauda (assembly GCF_036898095.1). Taxonomy (NCBI): domain Eukaryota; kingdom Metazoa; phylum Arthropoda; class Malacostraca; order Decapoda; family Palaemonidae; genus Palaemon; species Palaemon carinicauda. Next base: position 36,773,260 of record NC_090746.1, on the reverse strand, counting down.
TATTACTTTTAGCGTAGCTGAAATGGCGAGCCATTAGAATTTAACGAGGGTGTAATACCCCCGCGCTAGTTAGCGGGGGGTAGGGGAGTGGTAGCTAGCTACCCCTCCCCCCTCACACACAGGTGAATACTCCACTTTCACTTAGAGGTAAGACTTGTCTTGGGGGACAGGGCTGGCGGGCAAATATATGTAAATAGCTAAGGTTTGTATGGTTAGGAAAAATACAAATTATCTTCGAATTTGTCATTTGTTCCGTAACCGAAATACAAACCACGCTATTTACATTGGGTGACTTACCCCTTAAGAAGGGTGGAAAGTCCCCAGCCAAACTGGCTTTGGCTTTACCCGGGGACTCAGAATCCGAGTGAGTCGCACTCGAGAAAAGGAGTCCCTGCACCTCTCAAGTTCCTTGCTCCGCAGGGAACCGTGTGGCCTACATAAGCTTGTGTGTGAAGGAAGAAGTGTGACCCGTCCTAGGCAGTTGACCTGGAGTTCCAGAAGGAGCTCTGGGTTAGGACGTTCCCAATACCACCTCGTCAGGGTATGGGGGACGCGACAGTATTGACTCAATACTCGGAACACAAGGAAGCATGGTTTACCTGCAGAGGTTCAAGGTCAGCTATGCAGAGACCAGGATGCTGCTTCCCAGTAGAGGGGAAAATGAAGAAAGAAGTAAGGGCCAGACATACTTCTTTCGTTCATGCAGACTAAAACCTGATAACAATGCCCTCAACCTTCTGCTACCTGTCCAAAAAGGAGCCTGAGGTTAGACCAGCTGTTGTGTAGCCACCACAGAGCGATAGAAACGTATCGAAACTCCTGTGGGTCACGCCCTGCAGGAAGCGGGCTGCGAAGGTCATTAGACGCTTCCAGACTCCAGCTTGTAGCACCTGCATCACAGAGTAGTATTACTCGAAGGCGAGGGACGTTGCGATGTATCCGACATCGTGTTGTAGGGCGACGTGACGGGGGAGGGTCTGGATTCAGGTCGAGATGAATGTCCTTGAGTCCGAGCTGAAGAGGTATACTGGTGACTCTCCCCCGTGTCCTTCTTGTGCTCCCAACCCGGCTGCACGTGAGGACAAACTGCAGCTGTTCCCAAAGCTAACCTCTAGATTCCTTTACTGGCAAGAAGGAGAAGGTTTTGGGACATCAGATATAGAATGGGGACTCGAAATCTTGAAGGGATTGGACCGAAGGCTGGGACCCCAAGATTCTGAGTCTAGCCAACAACTCAGGAGCAAACCTGAATGTTGCCTTCCCCCATTCCTTAGAAAGGGCGGAGTCGTACGAGACCAAGAAGATTGCTTACACACTGGCCGTGGCCAGAGTGAGCAGGAGACCCAAGACGGAATACGATCAGAGGCCTAACGTAAACGGTCTTGAGAAGATCTCTTAAGGGACTAAAAAGTCCGAGCCATGCTCCATGTTGGAGGTCTCACTCCGACTAGGGCAGTGACGTTCGCAGCTTCGCATGAGCGAGGAAAGGTCCAGCGGGAAGGAAAAGTTATTCCTTTAAGCCTGAAGGCTGAGCGACAGGCTTCATTGCCGAGAGCGGAAAGGAGTTCCCCCCCGCCGAAAGGCAATAAGTTCGTTATTGCTGGAGAAGAGGCCTCAAGGGAAGAGGTATATCTCCCACGACACCAACCACCGAAGACTCTCCACTTCGCCTGGAAGACCCCTGCGGATGACTATCGCAGATGACGCGACCTCCGTCCCGCGACTGTAGAGGGTTGTCTCTTCTTGAGGAGGAGGCGTAGTGTCTCCAGGCATGAAGCCGAAGCGACGCCCCTGCTCGTGAAAAATGTTGCAGTGTGGTTGTTCGAGAAGCCTGTGCCGTGGGAGAAGTTCTCCCGGGAGTTACGTCAGGGGAAGCAGAGGGTCTGGAAACCGTTCTGCGTATAGTCCCAGTGGAGCTCTCAGGGCCATTGAAAGGTTGACAGACAACCTGGTCTTGTTGAGACCCATTCTCAACAGACAACAAAGGAGGGAAGACGCAGGCGTCGATGTTGTCCCACCATCACCGGAATGCATCTTGCCAGAGTCTCGGGGTCTGAGACTGGGGGGAAGAATAGCGGAAGCTTACGGTTCCAAGCTGTCGCGATCAGGTCCCCCAGGCCAAGACTTGCTGGTTACTCAAGGTCAAAGACCCCCAGGTACACTCTCTCTATGAGGCTCTGCTCGGATAGTCGGAGAGAACATTCCTCTGCCTGGAATGAGAGAGCCGATGGTGGTATTGAGAGGACCTCAAATCATCTCAGTATCTCTACTGCAAGATGCGAAGGTAGAAAATGCGTCCCCTGCTGGTTAGAACACGCCAGTACCATGAAGTCGACGCGCACGGTGCGACTCGGCAGGAGCTGTAGGATCTGTAGAGGGGCCAGACTACGGCCCCTAAGCCTGCCTGAATGATGGAGAGGTATCCTTCAAGTCCTGACCATAGGCCTGGACCGGAACATGCCCCCCCCCCCAACCCCCCTTTTCTTTGACGAGTCCGAGAACAGCATAAAAAATGTGGGGAAAGGACGAGAATATCCACTCCCATCAAGAGGTTCCATAGGTCAACACCCATTGCAGGTCTAATCGTTCCGCTGGTCCCATAGGGGCCAGAAAGTCCGGTTAATCGTTGCTTTGAAACCACCGGAACTTGGGCCGCCCCACAGGGAACTTATCCTGAGGCGACCGTTCGGAACTTTAGACGGGTCAATGAGGGAAAGAGAACTAGGAAACTTTCCAAGGTAGGGCTGCAAGCTCTGCTTGACTGAGAACAGGTACTGCGACTCTCCTCAGCCTTGCCACAGTCAACTGAAGGGAAGGCTCGGAGGAGGCGGCAACAGAATCTGGCGTCCCCAGGCGGACACCCATCCAAGTACCGACCAGACCCGACGTGGCTTAACCTCGCTGGACGGACGAGAAGCGGGGTTTCCAACGTGGTAAGGCCGTTGACTCAATATCACGGCTAGATACTCCAGATGTTGAAGAAGAAGAGAAGGCTCCTAGCAAAATACCATGAACCCCTACTCATGGTAAGCATCCGGAAGCTTGTCCCGGCGCTGAAGAAGGTCGAACCCGAGCCTACCGGAGTTGACCAGACCTCCAATAGGCGAAGGAGGCGGAAGCCTGCACCTGAGCGGCCATGAAGAAAGCAGGGAGAGTTCTCTGGGGAAAAACCTGCAATGCCACGGCGGGATCGCCAAACTGCATCATAAGCAGGAATACCTGTAGTCTAGGCTGAATTCCACGAGCTTCCTGGAAGATAGATGGAATGGAAACTGAAAGTACCCGTCCTTCCGATCCAGGGTTTAAGGAGTCCTGTCGCCTCGTTACCAGTCTGATCGATTCTGCTGTTCTACGCTGGCCGAAGTTTGTTTGACAAACTTGATCAGGGCTGAGAGGTCGACTACGGAACTCCCGTCTTAGATACTTCCTTACAAGAAAGGATCGACTGAAGAAGCCGGGGGGTGAAGCCGTCGATGATCCTATGGAGGACCTTCTCCTAAGGCATGGATCATTCTGCCCAAACGGGCAAACTCTTGCCGACCCTATGGCATAGAGGTTCAGAGACACTGAATTCGCTGACAGAGACGGCAGGCGCGATATCCTTGGCTGATCACAGAGATCGTGCAGGAATGGGTATCGGGAAGCTGTCATCCGGATGAGTAACCTTAGGCATCCTCCCAGCGTGAAACCTGCAAGGGGGGGGGTGCCAATCCTAGAGTTCGTGAACTCTGCCGCTCCCTCTAGGACTATGCCCCCCCGGGAGAGCCTCCCGTGCCACCTGTTCCTGACAGGAGGGAACTGCTATTGGACAACTCGTCTCAGTTGTCGTAGCCGGTCCGATAACTTAGGCCGACGTGGCTGAAAGAAAGAGGCGCTGGATCCCTGCAGGGTCTGGAAGAAAGCACCTTGGAGGAGTGAAAACGGAAGTCGACTTCCTCCACACAACCGCTGTTTATGTCTCTGTCCTTGAGCACAAACAAACTCTTCTCAAGGATGGAATGGTGTTTGAAGTTGTCGACATCCACGGATGAGACACCCGGAAGGAAGCCCTCGGTCATTGCGTCCAGATGGTGCAACATCGAGCTTGCCCGCAAGTTCGAAACTTGACGACGAAACGCCAAGGAGCTTGAGCACAAGAGGAGGAAAGCACCCATGACCTTCCTGTAACTTCCTTGAACAAAACCTCGGGTCGCAACCGAGGAGGGAAAGGACCTGGTAAGCCCCTTTCACGAGAAGAGGAAGAGGAAGAGAAGAGGAAGAGGAAGAGAAGAGGAAGGGGTAAACCAGTCAACCCTTGGCCGAAGGAGAAATCTCGAACGTAAAGCCCCCTGGCAAAACCCTTCCAGGGAATGACGGGGAAGGGCTAACCCAGGTTCTGGAAAGAAGAATATTGCTCAAACCTCTTCCTGCTCTTGCATGTGCCATGCTCTGCGTTTACGGGGTGAGGCCGTGTTTTGGAAATATGCTCCAGAAGGCTCGCCAGGCTGGCCATGCTGCAAAACCCCAACGGGAATCGCGGTCGCAATCGCCCTGGCGCTCGCGCGATGGTAAATCAATGGTTTGCGCGTGGGCGAACGTGGAAGCGCCCATGCGCGGGCACGCAGGAACGCAAACGAAGGTGAGCGAAGGAGCGCAGAAGGAGGGCGAGCGTTGTAGGAAAGGCGAGAGCTGGTGGTTGGCGAGCGAGAACCCAAAGGCGAGCAATGGATACTGCAAGAATTAAGCCGACGTTCACGCGACGGAACACCGTCGGTCCGCGCGACGGAACACCGTCGGTCCGCGCGACGGAACACCGTCGGTCCGCGCGACGGAACACCGTCGGTCCGCGCGACGGAACACCGTCGGTCCGCGCGACGGAACACCGTCGGTCCGCGCGACGGAACACCGTCGGTCCGCGCGACGGAACACCGTCGGTCCGCGCGACGGAACACCGTCGGTCCGCGCGACGGAACACCGTCGGTCCGCGCGACGGAACACCGTCGGTCCGCGCGACAGAACCGACGCGCGTCGGAGCACCGTCGGTCCGTTTGACGGAGCACCGTCGGTCCGCGCGACGGAGCACCGTCGGTCCGCGCGACGGAGCACCGTCGGTCCGCGCGACGGAGCACCGTCGGTCCGCGCGACGGAGCACCGTCGGTCCGCGCGACGGAGCACCGTCGGTCCGCGCGACGGAGCACCGTCGGTCCGCGCGACGGAGCACCGTCGGTCCGCGCGACGGAGCACCGTCGGTCCGCGCGACGGAGCACCGTCGGTCCGCGCGACGGAGCACCGTCGGTCCGCGCGACGGAGCACCGTCGGTCCGCGCGACGGAGCACCGTCGGTCCGCGCGACGGAGCACCGTCGGTCCGCGCGACGGAGCACCGTCCGTCCGCGCGACGGAGCACCGTCGGTCCGCGCGACGGAGCACCGTCCGTCCGCGCGACGGAGCACCGTCGGTCCGCGCGACGGAGCACCGTCCGTCCGCGCGACGGAGCACCGTCCGTCCGCGCGACGGAGCACCGTCGGTCCGCGCGACGGAGCACCGTCCGTCCGCGCGACGGAGCACCGTCGGTCCGCGCGACGGAGCACCGTCGGTCCGCGCGACGGAGCACCGTCGGTCCGCGCGACGGAGCACCGTCGGTCCGCGCGACGGAGCACCGTCGGTCCGCGCGACGGAGCACCGTCGGTCCGCGCGACGGAGCACCGTCGGTCCGCGCGACGGAGCACCGTCGGTCCGCGCGACGGAGCACCGTCGGTCCGCGCGACGGAGCACCGTCGGTCCGCGCGACGGAGCACCGTCGGTCCGCGCGACGGAGCACCGTCGGTCCGCGCGACGGAGCACCGTCGGTCCGCGCGACGGAGCACCGTCGGTCCGCGCGACGGAGCACCGTCCGTCCGCGCGACGGAGCACCGTCGGTCCGCGCGACGGAGCACCGTCGGTCCGCGCGACGGAGCACCGTCCGTCCGCGCGACGGAGCACCGTCGGTCCGCGCGACGGAGCACCGTCGGTCCGCGCGACGGAGCACCGTCGGTCCGCGCGACGGAGCACCGTCCGTCCGCGCGACGGAGCACCGTCGGTCCGCGCGACGGAGCACCGTCCGTCCGCGCGACGGAGCACCGTCCGTCCGCGCGACGGAGCACCGTCGGTCCGCGCGACGGAGCACCGTCCGTCCGCGCGACGGAGCACCGTCCGTCCGCGCGACGGAGCACCGTCCGTCCGCGCGACGGAGCACCGTCCGTCCGCGCGACGGAGCACCGTCCGTCCGCGCGACGGAGCACCGTCCGTCCGCGCGACGGAGCACCGTCCGTCCGCGCGACGGAGCACCGTCCGTCCGCGCGACGGAGCACCGTCCGTCCGCGCGACGGAGCACCGTCCGTCCGCGCGACGGAGCACCGTCCGTCCGCGCGACGGAGCACCGTCCGTCCGCGCGACGGAGCACCGTCCGTCCGCGCGACGGAGCACCGTCCGTCCGCGCGACGGAGCACCGTCCGTCCGCGCGACGGAGCACCGTCCGTCCGCGCGACGGAGCACCGTCCGTCCGCGCGACGGAACACCGTCCGTCCGCGCGACGGAAGAACGTCCGTCCGCGCGACGGAAGAACGTCCGTCCGCGCGACGGAAGAACGTCCGTCCGCGCGACGGAAGAACGTCCGTCCGCGCGACGGAAGAACGTCCGTCCGCGCGACGGAACACCGTCCGTCCGCGTGACGGAACGCCGTTGGTTCGCGTGCGGCGAACATTGGAGAGCATGTGCGCGGTCGCGCATGAGCGTAGGCGTGCAGGCACATGGCCGTGCGATCGCGCGGGCACGTGGGCGGGCGGGTGAGCACAGGCGGTCGGGAGACCGATGACGCGTAGGCGGCCGATGGTGCGTTGACGAGCGATAGCCCGTAGGAGAGTGAAGGTGCGTTGGCAAGCGATGGCCCGTCGGCAAGCGACGGCCCGTTGGCGAGCGGTGGTGCGTTAACAAAACGCTTGCGTGCAGGTGAAGAATCGCGCGGGCGCGTAGGCGATTGCCAACCCGAGAGAGACTAGTGATGGTTAGCGCACATCGCGCTAACAGAAGGTGCGCAGGTGCATCAGGAAGGTGAGCGTTGAAGCAAGCTGTTAATCAGGCGATCCTAGACGGTCAGAAAACCGTTGGCACCCATTGGTGCGGGGCAAAAAAGGGCGCGCAGATGTGCGCTGGCGATTGAAGAAAGCTGGCGCACAGAAGTAATTAGTAAAGGTGAGCGCTGGCGAGCAGGAGGAAGATCTACGGCAAGACTCAGCTACCGGAGATCGTGGTCCACAGCAGGCGAGCGCTAGATCGCTACTGATGGTGTCCAGGGGAACTGACACGCGTGGCAGATCGATGGCGATCGTTGACGCGTAGGAGATCGCTGACGAGCAGGTGAACGTTGAGGCGTCTATGGTCGCTGGCAAGCTGGTGATCGCTGGCGAGCAGAAGGCAACGCGTGGAAGCCTGTGCGTAGAAGAAGAGTCCTTGTCCAAGACCTGAACCGAAGTTCTAGATCACGAGGGCGAACGTGGGCGCACAGGGCGCGGCGCGTAACAGGAACCAACAGGAACAGCAGAGACGATCATCATGAGAGCGTTGACGAACAGGAGAGCGCTGACGAACAGGAGAGCGCTGACGAACAGGAGAGCGCTGACGAACAGGAGAGCGCTGACAAACAGGAGAGCGCTGACGAACAGGAAAGCGCTGATGAGCAGGAGAGCGCCTGTGCGCTAACACTGATGAGCAGGAGAGCGCCTGTGCGCTAACACTGAGCAGGAGCAGGAGAGCGCCTGTGCGCTAACACTGAGCAGGAGAGAACGCAGCAGAAGGGCGCGCAGGGGAACCCTGACACGCAAGGGAAGAACCCCCGTGGGAGGCAACCCTTTGCCCCGAAGGGATCGTTGTCCGTCGGGAGACTGGTGTCCGTCGGAAGACCGTTGTCTGTCCGCCGGGAGACTGATGTCCGTCGGAAGATCGTTGTCCGTCGGGAAGACCGTTGCCCGTCGAAAGACGAGGTCAGACTGCTGTCCATCTGCACCAGGGGCGGAAGATCAAGAAGAAGGAGTTGTAGGCTGCATACGGAGATACAAAAATGCGCCTCTTAGCACCCTTATAGGGAGATGGGAGGCTCTTACGACGAGGCGGACGGTGGGCCTTACGGCGAAGGAGGCCAACAGCAACAGCAGCAGAAGAATCCTCCGAAGAGGAGTCTCTATGAGTGTACTCTCTCGCGAACGAAAGAGAAACACTTCATAGAAGAGACTGATCAGCCAGTGACCTAAAAGGAGCAATCCTCCGAAGAGGGGCTCCTGCAGTTGCCCAGCCCCTTGAGCGAAACTGCAGGTGCGACCGCTCAGCACCAAGAGCATTGTCGCTCGAAAAAAAGGCAATAGAAGAACCCCCCAAAGGGGAAAAACTCAAGCCTGGACAGGAAAAACTTCCCTCGGAAGGAAAGTTACCCACCCAAGGAGGCGAGCCTCCTGAGAGTTCTAAAATGAACTGGAGAGCTGTCAATCGTCACGGGAGTACTTCCAGAAGAAGGAGACACGCCCCTGACGAAAATACATAGGGGAGGCAGCAACAGCCGAATCCCCAGGCCTCAACAAGACAGCTCACACCGTTGCCATATTACAGAAACGAACTAGATCGGTAACTGTAAAAAAATAAAACAAAAATCATTAGAACACATTCATTCCCCCGGGAAGGCTCCGAAGAGGAATCCCGAGGGAAAGGAACACAAGAATTACACAACAGGCACGTGCCCTCACAACCACTTACACTCACGGAAGGAGAGCTGTAACCAACACAGAATTATAACATTTATAATTATGTAACTATGTAATTATGTAATTTAAAAAAGAATGAACACTAAAGAAAGAACGAAAACCCCGATAGGAATCGTTCTACAAAGCTGAAAAATCAACAAATACAATTAGATTCATAAACTAATTGAGACAAAACGTACGGCGTAGCAACCCCCCCCACACGGGAAGGAAGCTACAAAAGGCGTAGTAACATAGTAAAAGGGTGAACGACCTCAAGAGAGAGAGAGAGAGAGAAGATCGAAGTCAAACTCAATCGCGACCCATAAAAATACACCGTGGTGGCCTAAACTGCCGAGGGCTCCACGGAGATATCGTACACTACACACACATGCACAAACTCTGAAAAGGAAACTTACTGATTTCTATACTCAAATATATACATAAACATGAGAAAATGTTTACATATATATTGAGTAAGTGATTAAGTAAAGACAAAACAACAATGGCTGCCAAGCGAGGACAAAGACAGAGACGTCTGTCCATGTCCGAGCCAAAAGTGAAAAGTGGAGCATTCACCTGTGTGTGAGGGGGGGAGGGGTAGCTAGCTACCACTCCCCTACCCCCCGCTAACTAGCGCGGGGGTATTACACCCTCGTTAAATTCTAATGGCTCGCCATTTCAGCTACGCTAAAAGGTAAACCCAATGTAAATAGCGTGGTTTGTATTTCGGTTACGGAACAAGTGGGAGTTCAGCGAAGAAATAATCTCCTTGCCTGCGCCCAGATCCGAAGATCGTGGGCGCAAGGGCGAACGTTGGCGCGCCTTGCGCACATCAGAAAAGGGCGCGCTGACGATCAAGAGATCTACGGCGAGACTCAGTTATAAGAGATCGCTGGAGTGTTGATTCAGCAGAAGTCTGGTCCACAGCGGGAGAGCGTTAGCGAACTACTGCGCGCGAGCGCGCAGGAGTACGAGGTTGCACAGGTAAAAAAAACCTGGCACTAAAGGGACTTACATTGTGAGAAAGCCCTTTGTCCCGAAGGAACCGGTGCCCGTTGGAAAACGGGGTGGAGTGGCGCCCACTGCGCATCTGCGTCCAGGAACGGAGATGGAAGACAAGAAGGTCTGGCAGGTGTCGGAGATTGCGAACGAACTGCCGAAAGGTCTAGCGAAGCAGCTGCAACAGTCTGTTCTCGTCGAGGAGGATCCTCTGCGGGGCTGAAGATGAAGACGACTACAGACAGGAGCACCATCATCAGTCCTCCAAAGAGGAGTCTCTGTTAGTGAACTCCCCCGAGGAGGAGAGGCACTCACAGGAGAAACCGTTGGACTCAGCTGCCCCCTCGAAGGATGTTCGGAGGGGGGAACTGAGCCTTCAGCAACATCAGCAGGGGAGTCCTCCGAAGAGGAGTCTCTATGAGTGTCCTCCCTCGCGAACGAGAGAGGTGAACACTTCGTAGCAGACACAAGAAGAACTGATGAAGGCGCCCCTTAGGGCAGTAGGATCAGCAAGCTGACCTATAAAGAGCAACCCTCCGAAGAGGAGCTCCTGTAGCTGCTCAGCCCCTTGAGCGTAGCTGCAAGTGCGACCGCTCAGCACCAAGAGCATAGTCGCACGAATTCCATGGTCCGGCCTTGCAACCGCTCAGCCCCTTGAGCATGGTTACAAAAGCGGTCGCTCAGCACCAAGAGCATAACCACCCGAGGACCAGGAAACCAACCAGGAATTATTAAGGTAAGAGAAGTTTCCCCCCCCTTGAAGGGGAAAAAACTCATACCTGGGATGGGAACCTCCCTCGGAAGGGAAGTTACCCACCCATGGAGGCGAACCTCCTGAGCGCTCTAAATGAACTAAGGAGCTGACAGCTGTCACGGGAGAACTTCTAGGAGAAGGGAACACGCCCATGACGAAGTTCTAGAGAGGAGGCAGCAACAGCAGACTCCCCAGGGCCAAACAGGACAGCTCTGCTTCGTTGGCACATTAGGCAAACGAAAAACTAGATTGCTAACTGTGAAAATAAAATAAATAATTAGTTAACGTTCATTCCCCTGGGGGAACTCCGAAGAGGAACCCCAAGGGAAAAGAACGTAAGAATTACACACCAGGTATGCACCCTCCTCCCCCACTGACACTCACGGGAAGGGGGGGAAGGCGGAGAACTGTAATAAAAACAGAATTATAACAATTATAACAATTATAATTATGTAATTCATCTAAGAATGTTCACTAATAGAAGAACGAATGAACCCCGAAGGGAAGCGTTCTACACAGAAGCTGAAAAGTTAATACAGTAAATACAATTAGATTTCATTAAAATAATTGAGACAAAATAAACGGAGAAGCAACTCAACCCGCAAAGGGAAGGAAGCTACCGTAATATAACAATTCGGAGATAATTTGTATTTTTCCTAACCATGTAAACCTTAGCTATTTACATAGGGTTTACTTTCGGCGTAGCTGAAATGACGAGCCATTAGAATTTAACGAGGGTGCATTACCCCCGCGCTAGTTAGCAAGGGGGTAGGGGAGTGGTAGCTAGCTACCCCTCCCCCCTTCACACACCGGTGAACTACTTCACTTAGAGGTAGGACTTGCCTTGGGGGTTCAGGGCTGGCGGGCAAATATGTGTAAATAGCTAAGGTTTGTATGGTTAGGAAAAATACAAATTACCTCCGAATGTCATTTGTTCCGTAACCAAAATACAAACCACGCTATTTACATAGGGTGACTTACCCTTAGGAAGGGTGGAAAGTCCCCAGCCTTACTGGCTTTGGCTTACCCGGGGACTCAGAATCCGAGTGAGCAGCACTCGAGAAAAAGAGTCCCTGCACCTCGCAAGTTTCTTGCTACGCAAGAAACATGCGGCCTACATAAGCTTGTGTGTGGAGGGAAGAAGTGTGACTTGTCCTAGGAAGTCGATCTGAAGTCCTTTAGCTGGAATTCTAGGCTAGGACGTTCCCAATACCACCTTGTCAGGGTATGGGCGACGCGACAGTATTAACTAATACTAGGAACACAAGGAAGCATGGTTTACCTGCGGAGGTTTGAGGTCAGCTATGCAGAGAACCCAGGATGCTGCTTTCCCCAAGAGAGGAGAGGATGAAGAAAGAAGTAAGGGCCAGACATAATTCTTTCATTCATGCAGTCTAAAACCGGATAACAATGCCCTCAACCTTCTGCTACCTGTCCATTAAGGAGCCTGAGGTTAGACCAGGTGTTGTGTACCCACCACAGGGCCGATAGAAAACATATCAAGGCTCCTGTGGGTCACGTCCTGCAGGTAGTGGGCTGTGAAGGTCGTTAGACGCTTCCAGACTCCAGCTTGTAGCACCTGCGTCACAGAGTAGTTTCTCTTGAAGGCCAAGGACATCGTGTGCCCTAAGGCGACGTGACGGAAGAGGATCCGGATTCAGGGCGTGATGGATGACCCTTTGAGTCCAGGCTGAAAAGGTATTCTTGATGACCCTCCTCTCCGTCCTCCCTGTGCTCCCAAACAGGGCTTGCACGTGAGGATGAACTGCAGCTGTTCTTTAAGATAACCCCTCCGACTCCTTACTGGGCATAGTAGGAGAAGGTCTGGGTCATCTGTTACAGAACGGAGACTCGAAATCCTGAAGGAGTCGACCGAAGGTCCGGGACTCCCAGATTTTGAGTCTAGTAACCAACTCAGGGACGAACCTGAACGTTACCTCCACCTATACTCTTGAATGGGCGACGTCGTACGAGAGACCATGAAGTTCGCTGACACGCTTGGCTGAGGCCAGAGTGAACAGGAGCACCGTCTTCCAACACCGGTGACGATCAGAAACCTGGCGTAATGGGTCGCAAAGTGATCTCTTAAGAGCCCTAAGAGCCCGAACCATGTTCCATGGAGGAGGTCTGACTTCCGACTGGGGGCAGGTAAGTTCGTAGTTTCGTATGAGCGAAGAAGATCCAGCGAGGAGGAAATGTCCATTCCTTTCAGCCTGAAGACCAGGCTTAAGGCTGAGCGATAGGTTTCCACCGCCGAGAGAGAAAGGTGCATTTCCTCCCGCCGATATACAATAACTCCGCTATGCTGGAATAGTGGCATCAAGGGGAGAGGTACCTCTTCCAGGACACCAACCACAGAAGACACTTCACTTCGCCTGGTAGACCCGAGGAAGACTTTCGCAGGTGTCGAGACATCCGCTCCGCAACTTGTTGCAGAACGCCTCTCTCTGTGAGGAGAGGCTGGATGGTCTCCAGGCGTGAAGCCGAAGCGATGCTACGGCTTGTGGTAGATGTTGCAGTGTGGTTGTTTGAGTAGCTCGTGTCGTGGGGGAAGCTCTCTCAGGAGTTCCGTCAGGAGATGCAGAAGATCCGGGAACCACTCTGCATGACGCCACAGCGGAGCTATCAGAGTCATCGACAGGTTGACCGATAGTATGGTCTTGTTGAGCCCCCTTCTCAACAGACAGAACGGTGGGAAGACGTAAACGTCGATGTTGTCCCACCGTGTAGGAAGGCATCTTGCCAGAGTGCCTTGGGGTCTGGGACTGGGAGTAGTACAGCGGCAGCTTAATTCAAGGCTGTCGTAAACAGGTCCACGAGGTCAAGACTTGTTGGCTACCAGGGGGGGCCAAAGACCACTCAGTACTCTCTGTGAGGCCCTGCTCAGAGTGTCAGAGAGCATATTCCTTTGTCCGGAATGAAGCGAGCCGATATGGTAGAAAGCAGCATCTCTACTGCAAGATGAGAAAGTTGTCGTTCACGGAGTGACTCGCCAGGGTCTGTTGGAAGAGTTGAAGGGCCAGAATACAGCCCTCATTCCCAGCAGATTGATTTTGAGGTACCCTTCTGGTTCTGACCATAGGCCTGATCCAGAACATGGCCAACCCCCCCCCCCCACCCCTTGTTTTGACGAGTCTGAGAACAGCATCAAATGCGGGGAAGGACGAGAAGATCCATTCCCTTTCAAAGATTCCCATAGGTCAACTACCACTGCAGGTCCATTCGTTCCGCAGGTCCCAAAAATGGACCAGAATGTCCGGGGAATCGTTGTCTTGATTCCACCGGGACTTGGGCCGCTGAAGCAGGGATCTCATCCTGAGGCGGCTGTTGGAACTAGCCTGGCCAAGGAGGAAAGGTGACCAAGGAGGCGTAACCAAGCTCTCCTCATCTGAGGAAAGGTTCTGCGACTCTCCTCAGTCTTGCTATCCTGTCATCTGATGGGAAGGCTTGGAGATTGGAGTATAATATCATGCCTAGATATACCAGTTGTTGAGATGGAAGCACAGAAGACTTCTCGAGAATTACCATGATCCCTAGATCTTGGCAAAGTCCCAGAAGCTTGTCTTGGTGTCGAAGAAGGGTCGATTCCGAGACTGCCTGGGTTAGCCAGTCATCCAGAAAGAGAAGGAGACAGATGCCGCTCCTGTGTGGCCATGAAGATAACAGGGTGAACATTCTGGTGGACACCTGCGGTGCTGTGAAGAGATCGAATCACAGCACCTTGAACTGGTATAACTTGTTGTCTAGGCTGAATTTCAAGTACTTCCTGGAAGACGGATGCTCGTCCTTCAGAACCAGTGTGCACATGAAGTCTTGTGGTCTCGCTACAAGCCTGATTGACTTTGCCGTCCCACGCTGAACGAAGTTGTTCGACAAACTTGTTCAGGGCTGAGAGATCGAGACAGGTTTCTAGCCTTCCGACGCTTACTTACAAGAAAGAGTCGACTGAACTAGCCGGGGCGGGAGCCGTCGATGACCTTTTGGAGAGCATACTTCTGGAGCATGGTCTCGATTTATGCTCGAAGGGCTAGCCCCTTTGCCGAACCCATGGCATAGGAGCTCAGCGACACTGGATTCGCTGTCAGTGGAGGTAGAGATGTAAAGAACGGGACGCGATATCCTAGGCTGATCACGGAGATCGTGCAGGAATCGGCCCCGAGTTGTTGCCACCTGGGCGCGCAACCTTAGGCATCCCCCTACTGGAGACCATGCAGGGGGGTTGCCAATCCTAGCGTTTGCGGCTTCGGCCGCTCCCTCAGGATTATTGCCTCCCCAGGAGGACTTCCCGCCCTTCTTGTCTCTGACAGGAGGGGGCTGCTGTTTAAACACCTTTTCTTAGCTGCCGGGGCCGGTTCCGATGTCCTAGGCTGACGAGGCTGTTGTTGTTGAGGCGCTGGAGGCTCGTAGGGTCTGGATGTATGCGCCTTTGGAGGAGCGAATCGTGATTCGACTATCTCCACCTCTCAGCTGTCCATTCCCCGTCCTTGGGCTCAAAACAAGGTCTTCCCCAGGGTGGAAAAGTGTCTGAGCTTGCCGACATCCATGGTTGGGACTTCCGAGAGGAACCTCTCGGTCACTGCATCTCAATGCTTCAACATCGAGTTTGCCCACAAGTTCGAAACTTGGTGGGCCGGGAAACGATGGTGCTCATGCCCGAATGATTTGCTTCACTTCACTTAGAGGTAGGACTTGACTTGGGGGACAGGGCTGGCGGGCAAATATGTGTAAATAGCTAAGGTTTGTATGGTTAGGAAAAATACAAATTATCTCCGAATTTGTCATTTGTTCCGTAACCGAAATACAAACCACGCTATTTATATTGGGTGACTTACCCCTTAGGAAGGGTAGAAAGTCCCCAGCCTTACTGGCTTTGGCTTTACCCGGGGGCTCCGACTCCGAGTGAGTATCACTCGAGAGAGGAAGTCCCTGCACCTCACAAGTTCCTTGCTCCGCAAAGAACGAGTGGCCTACGTAAGTTGTGTGTGGAGGAAAGAGCGTGACTCGTCCTAGGAAGTTGACCTTGAGTCCTTTAGATAGGAATCTAGGCCAGGACGTTCCCAATACCACCTCGTCAGGGTATGGGGGACGCGACAGTATTAAACTTAATACTAGGAACACAAGGGAGCATGGTTTACCTGCAGAGGTTGAGGTCAGCTATGCGGAGACCAGGATGCTGCTTTCCCCAAGAGGGGGGAGGATGAAGAAAGAAGTAAGGGCCAGACATACTCTTTCATTCACGCAGACTAAAACCGGGTAACAACGCCCTCAACCTACTGCTACTTGTCCATCAAGGAGCCTGAAGTTAGACCAGCTGTTGTGCAGCCACCACAGGGCTGATAGAAAACGTATCAAGGCTCCTGTGGGTCACGTCCTGCAGGTAGTGGGCTGTGAAGGTCGTTTGATGCTTCCAGACCCCAGCTTGAAGCACCTGCGTCACAGAGAAGGCCAGGGACGTAGCGATGCCCCTGACGTCGTGTGCCCTAGGGCGACGTGACGGAGGAGGGTCCGGATTCAAGGCGTGGTGGATAACCCTTCGAATCCAAGTCGAGATGGTATTCTTGGTGACCCTCCTCTTCCTCCTGCCTGTGCTAACAAACAGTGCTTGCACGCGAGGACGAACTGCAGCTGTTCTCTTCAAGTAACACCTCAGACTCCTCACTGGGCATAATAGCAGATGGTCTGGGTCGTTTGTTACAGAACGGAGACTCGTGACCCTGAAAGAGTCGAACCGTGGGTCCAGCACTCCAGGGTTCTGAGTCTTGGCAACAAACTCAGGGACGAACCTGAACGTTACCTCCCCCCATCCCCTTGAATGGGCGATGTCGTACGAGAGACCATGAAGTTCACTAACTCGTTTGGCAGAGGCCAACGCGAGCAGGAAAGCCGTCTTCCAAGTCAGGTGGCGATCAGAGGCCTGGCGTAATGGTTCGAAGGGAAGTCTCTTAACCCTGGATAGGTACGCTCCTCGGACACCCCTTTAAGGGTATACTCGGTCGCGCGCGACCCCGACGCATAAAAAAATTCTTGAAAAATCTGTTTTTGCAGTAACCTCCTTTTTTTTTTTTGCCAAAAAAAAAGTTCAATGAATGCTTAAAACTACTGTAAAGATAAATACTACTCATCTGCTGAAAAACTATTTATTATAAATATTTTAAAAAATTAAGTAGAAAAATAAAAAGACCTTACATAAAAATTCATAAAAAAAAAAATTATACATATATACACAAATCATTTTAGGAATTGATTCTTGAATGTTTAGGACACATCTTGATGTATTTTGGATGAAGTCGGACCCATGGAGGTGAAGATCTGAAATGAGAAAAAAAGGGTAACTTTTTTTGGCCAAAAAATTTTTTCCAAATTTCATGAATTTTTTTGGGTACCCAAATGAAATAGGAAGTGGCTAATTTTTTTAGGGAATAAACATATGTTATCCTAAATTAGAAATATGTAAAAAAATCTTCATTATTTTGTAAATTACATTTATATCAGGGGCCATATCTAAAGGTCATTTTTTGAGTACTTAGAAATTTCGTAAAAAAATAGATATATTTAATATATAATATGATATTTATGCAGGTAAAAATATACCAAAATATCACAAATTCTATAGGGAACAAGAATATATATAGATAGGGCAACTTACGCTTCGGATATGTCCACAAAATGGCCGCCAACCACACTGACTCAGACTCCCTAATCTGCCACCTGAAATGCAGGAAGGGTATGTCAATTTCAAGGTGTTATTTACTAATCTAATTATTCTTGGATATGCATAAAAATTGTATGGTGGATTGCTGGATGATTGTCGATTATTTTACGACTATAAAATTAGAATTCTGACCCAAAAAAAATTTTTTGAAGGGAAATAAAATCGAAAAAAAAAAAATGTAAAACATAATATTTCAGCTAAAAAAATTTGATGATATTCAATCAAAAAAGAAGTAAACAAAATTTTCCGACAAATAAACATCTAAATGAATCATTACTCTGTGATAGTTCCTTAGTACGTAGTAATTTTGAAAGAAATGAGAAAAAACGAAAAAGTGGCAATCGCAGGAAAATCGAACACATACCTATATATACGCCATATCTGGCTAAAAAAAAAGATAGGCATGGGTAACCAGATCATCTAGAAACACTTTACAACACTATAAAAATATAAGTTTTGCGACACTACTTGCCAATTCCTTACGGTAACATGACTAAGCAAAAAAATGCAAAACAAATAAAAAGGGGCACTCGCGGAAAAATAGCCAACATTCTAATATACGGAATTTCAGAAAAAAAAAAAAAATTTCAGCCTCGTGCTAGGCAAACCATCAAGGCACATTTTCCGACAAATAAACATCTAAATGAATCATTACTCTGTGATAGTTCCTTAGTACGTAGTAATTTTGAAAGAAATGGGAACAAACGAAAAAATGGCAATCACAGGAAAATCGAACACATACCTATAAATACGCCATATCTGGCTAATAAAAAAGATAGGCATGGGTAGCCAGATCATCTAGAAACACTTTCCAACACTATAAAAATATAAGTTTTGCGACACTACTTGCCAATTCCTTACGGTAACATGACTAAGCAAAAAAATGCAAAACAAATAAAAAGGGGCACTCGCGGAAAAATGGCCAACATTCTAATATACGGCATTTCAAAAAAAAAAAATTTCAGCCACGTGCTAGGCAAACCATCAAGGAACATTTTCCGACAAATAAACATCTAAATTAATCATTACTCTGTGATAGTTCCTTAGTACGAAGTAATTTTGAAAGAAATGAGAAAAAACGAAAAAATGGCAATCACAGGAAAATCGAACACATACCTATATATACGCCATATCTGGCTAAAAGAAAAAGATAGGCATGGGTAGCCAGATCATCTAGAAACACTTTCCAACACTATAAAAATATAAGTTTTGCGACACTACTTGCCAATTCCTTACGGTAACATGACTAAGCAAAAAAAAATGCATAACAAATAAAAAGGGGCACTCGCGGAAAAATGGCCAACATTCTAATATACGGCATCTCAGATAAAAGAAAAGACATGCACGTGTTAGCCCAACCATCAAGGCACACTTTCTAACAAATAAACATGAAAAAAAAATCAATAATATACGGCAATTCCTTACTACGTAGTAAATTTTTACAAATATTGAAAAAAAAACAGAAATTGGCAACCGCAGTTAAATACCCCACATACCAATAACTACGTCGTATCTGACAAAAACAAAGTCACGCATGGGTAGCCAGATCATCTAGACACACTTTCCAACACTAAAAAAGCAAAAGTTTTGCGACACTATTTGGCAATATCTTACGGAAAAATGACTTGGCAAAAAAATGAAAAAAAATGAAAAAGGGGCACTCGCGGTAAAATGGTCCTCGTGGTGATGAACGACATTTTAACTAAATAAAAAATCATGCACATGGTAGCCAAACAATCCACCAAGACTTTCCACAACTGATAACCTATACAAGTTGCACCATTCTACGACAATTTCATAATACGTATTAACTTTGATAATTATGCAAATTACCTTAGAAGGGTAAACTCAGTCGCGCTCGACCCCGACGCGTCTCAGAAATCTGGGAAGGAGTACAGCTACAGCAATGCACATCTGGACACTACTAGAGCGTGTAGGCGAGACACCTACTGCAGATCGATCACCCACAAATTCAGTCACGGGGGTGAGTCACGTGAGAAAAACCTCCTTTGTTTTGACGCTCGGGGTCGCGGACGACCCACCGTACCGTTCCAGGGTTAAGAGCCCTGAGAACCCGAACCACGTTCCAAGGAGGAGGTCTCACTTCCGACTGAGGGCAGGTAAGCTCATAGCTACGTATGAGTAGAGAGAGTTCCAGCCAGGAAGAAATGTCCACTCCTTTCAGGCTTAAGGTTGAGCGATAGCCTTTCACCGCTGAGACCGAAAGGCGCATTTCCTCCCGCAAATAAACGAGAAACTCCGCTATTGCTGGAATAGTGGCATCGAGCGGAGAATGCCCCTCCCACGACACCAACCACAGAAGACTCTTCACTTCGCCTGGTAGACTCCCACAGAGGACTTTCGCAGGTGCCGAGACATTCTCTCCGCAACCTGTTGCGAAAAGCCTCTCTCCGTGAGGAGTCGCTGGATAGTCTCCAGTCGTGAAGCCGAAGCGAGGCTACGGCCTTGTGGAAGATGTTGCAATGTGGCTGTCTGAGTAGCTCGTGTCGTGGGGGAAGCTCTCTCGGGAGCTCCGTCAGGAGCTACAGAAGGTCCGGGAACCATTCCGCGTGATGCCATAGAGGAGCTATTTGAGTAATCGACATGTTGACCGATAGTCTGGTCCTGTTGAGCACCCTTCTCATCAGACAGAACGGTGGGAAGGCGTACACGTCGATGTTGTCCCACCGTTGTTGGAAAGCATCTTGCCAGAGTGCCTTGGGGTCTGGGACTGGGGAGCAGTACAGGGGCAGCTTGAAATTCAAAGCTGTCGCGAACAGATCCACCGTCAGGGAACCCCACAAAGTCAGGACATTGTTGGCTATCTGAGGATCCAAAGACCACTCGGTACTCGCTATCTGCGGGGCCCTGCACAGACTGTCGGCGAGCACATTCCTCTTGCCAGGAATGAAGAGAACTGATAGTGTTATCGAGTGGACTTCGGTCCACCTCAGAATCTCTACTGCAAGATAGGATAGCTGATGTGAAAAAGTACCTCCCTGCTTGATATAAGCCACTACTGTGGTGTTGTCGCTCATCACCACCACGGAGTGACCCGCCAGGGTCCGTTGGAACTGTTGAAGAGCCAGGAATACGGCCTTCATTTCTAGCAGGTTGATGTGCAGGTACTTTTCTGATTCTGACCAAAGGCCTGAGGTCCTCTGGTTCAGAATGTGAGCCCCCCACCCTTCTTTTGACGCGCCCGAAAACAGTGTCAATTCCGGGGGGAGGACGAGAAGATCCACACCCTTTCGTAGGTTCTCGTCGACCAGCCACCACCGCAGGTCCGCCTGTTCTGCGGGTCCTATCGGGACCAGAAAGTCCGGGGAATCGGATCCTTGATTCCACCGGGAGTTTAGCCGCCATTGCAGGGATCTCATCCTGAGACGGCCGTTTGGAACCAGACGAGCCAGGGAGGCTAGGTGACCTAAGAGACGCAACCACGATTGGGCGGGAAGCTCTTCCCGCCTGAGGAAGGGTTCCGCCACCCTCCTCAGCCTTGCTATCCTGTCGTCTGATGGAAAGGCTTTGTGGAGATTGGTGTCTAACAACATGCCTAGATAAACCAGTCATTGGGACGGCTGCAGAGAGGACTTCTCAAGATTTACCAAGATCCCCAGATCTTGGCAAAGTCCCAGGAGCCTGTCTCGGTGTCGAAGAATGGTCGACTCCGAGTCTGCTAGGATCAGCCAGTCGTCCAGATATCGGAGGAGACGGATACCGTTCCTGTGCGCCCAAGACGAAATCAGGGTAAACACTCTGGTGAACACCTGAGGTGCTGTGGAGAGACCGAAGCACAGCACCTTGAACTGGTAGGTCTTGCTGTCAAGGCTGAATCTCAAGTACTTCCTGGAAGACGGATGGATTAGGATCTGGAAGTACGCGTCCTTCAGATCCAGTGTGCACATGAAGTCTTGTGGTCTCACCGCAAGTCTGACCGAGTCTGCTGTCTCCATGCTGAACCGAGTTTGCTTGACAAACTTGTTCAGAGCTGAGAGGTCGATGATGGGTCTCCAGCCTCCAGACGCCTTCTTTACAAGAAAGAGTCGACTGAAGAAGCCTGGGGAGCCGTTGACGACCTCCTGGAGAGCATCCAACTTGAGCATGGTCTCTACTTCTGCCCGAAGGTCTAGCCCCTTTTTGCCGATCCCATGGCATAGGAGCTCAACGACACTGGATTCGCTGTCAGGGGAGGTTGAGATGTCATGAATGGGACGCGATAACCTTGGCCGATCACGGAGACCGTCCAAGAATCGGCCCCATGTTGCTGTCACCTGTGCACGCAACTTTGAAGGCATCTCCCCACAGGTGGACACGCGGGGGGACTGCCACTCCTAGCGTTTGCGGCCGCGGCCGCTCCCTCTAGGAGTCTTGCCTCCCCTGGAGGACTTACCGCCCCTTTTGTCCTTGGCAGGAAAGGGCTGGGGCTTAGACACCACTTTCTTAGCTGCCGGCGCCTGCTTTGGTGTCCTGCGAGGCTGCTGCTGATGTTGCTGCGGAGCTGGAGGCTTGTAGGGCCGAGATGCAAGGGCCCTTTGGAGGAGGGAGTCCTGACTAGACTTCCTCCACCTCTCAGCTGTACGTTCCATATCTTGGGGCTCAAACAAACTTCCCCCAAGGATGGAGGAGTGTCTGAGCCTGCAGACGTCCACAGCGGGGACCTTGGGGTGGATCTTCTCGGTCACCGCATCACGACGCTTCAGCACCGAGTTGGCCCACAGGTTGGTAACCTGATGTGCCAGGAACTCGATGGAGCGAGTGCCCGAGAGGAGGAAGGTCTCTAGAGCCTTTCTATTGCTCTCCTTAGACAGATCCTCAGAGCGCAATAGGATGCCCAGAGAACCCAGCCAGACATCCAGCCATGAAGTGGCCTGCATGGCACACTTCGCGACCTTCTCCTGGCTCATGATCTCGGACGCCGAGAACGTAACCTGCTGGGCGGAGAGCTTCTCAAGAGGAACTCCCCTAGTAAGCTCTTCCACCGAATGGTGGAGGGGAAGAGCGAGGCTAGACTCCCCCATGATCTCAAAATACCTCCTCTGCTGGAGACGAGGAGGTGGGAGGAGTTTGTTTCCGGCAGAGGAACGACTGGAGGAGGCGAGGTCTGCGAGCTGAGCGTTGGCCCTGTCTCTGGCACTCTTCACCCCCCTGGGACCAGGGCAGAGCCCCGCTGGCCTTTGGGGGCTTTTGAGTTCCATAGACTTGATCCAGGACTGTGTCCTTGCCTTCACGAGGGGCGATCACCGGGTCCTTGAACCTGTTGAGCTGCCTCATCAGGCCCAAGACCTGCCAGAAGGCATGCTCAGACTCGTGCTGCTCTCCTCCCTGTGGACGTTCTCCCGGGGTTTGGCTGGTTCCTGACGAATACGCGAAGAAGACTTCAGAATCGTCTTGGAGTCCTTGGGTTCCCTCCTGGGCGGGATACAAGACTCCAGCAAAGAAGTCTGGAAGGTCCCTTCCACGCGAGACGATTCCCCTCCACGAGGAGGAGACTCCCCCCTTGGTGCCGACGGGGAGACCGCCTCCTCACTGGACTCTCCTGAGGACGGAAAGGCCTCGTCTACAGGAGAAGGAGAAAACGACTGCGAAGGGGAAGGAGCCTTCCTGGCGGACCTCTTAGGAACCAACTTCTCCCTGGGAGAAGTCACCACGAAGTCCACTCCTCTCCTTCTCTTCAGCGGGGGCGAGGCCGTCGTTGGCTTGAGTCCTAGATCGGCGAGTGCCGGCTTCATAGCCTTCACTAACGCCCGCATCAGAGGACCAAACCAGGACTGCCGAGATACGGACGCAGAGTTCGTAATTCCCGCTGGAGGGAAGGGGATCGGACGACCCTTCGGAGTGGACACAACTGGACCTGCCTGCAAAAAAGAAGGGTAAGAAAGTTGCCTTGACCTCTCCGACGATCCTTTCTTGTCCTGCGAGAGAGACCTGCGCTTACGCGGAGGCGATCCTGACTGCGACCAGGAAACACGCGTCCCTGCTGCTGCCGCGAGCTGTGGAACCCGACGAGAGCGGGGGTCGCGCTGGCGCTCGCGCGGGGGCGTTACCAAAGAATCGCGCGCGAGGGGCTGCTGAAGCGCGAGCGCGTAATCGCGCAGAGATAAACGAGCGCGTGGGCGAGCTGGCGAGTTGGCGCGTTGGCGAGGGAACGCGTTGGCGCGTGGGTGAAGGAACGCGTGGGCGCTCAGGAGACCGCTGAGGGCCAGGAGAAAAGTACAGCGCAGGGGAATGATGGTGTCCTGGAGACCTGTGACGCGTGGGTGAGCGATGGCGAGTTGGCGAACGATGGCGCGTAGGCGAACCCTGGCGCGCAAGCGAGCGATGGCGCGTTGGCGAGCAATGGCGCGTAGAACGCGCAGGCGAACAACCGCGTGTGGGCGAGTTGATCGCAGGAGACCTATATCTGACAAGATCTGATTGGCGCTGACGCGTAGGAGAGCGCTTGCGCGCAGGCGATGGATCGCGCGGGCTGTCAGGAGATCGCCGGAACTCAGGGGAGTGCAGAAGCGCTGGAGAACGCTGACGCACAGGAGATCGCTGACGAGCAGGAGAACGCTGACGCGTTGGAGATCACTGACGCGCTGGTGATTGCTGGCGCGCAGGAAGACGACGCGTAGAAGACTGCGCAGGAGCAAGAGGGGCGACGCGCAAAGGCGAACGCTCGCGAACGGGCTCAGGAAGAGAAGGCGCGTGGGCGTGTGGGAGTGCAGGAACTCTGGATGTACGCGCAGGAGACCGTGTGCGTAGTTGCGCAGGAGAAAGATGACGAGCAGGAGATCTTGTGCGCTCAGGTGACTGTTGGCGCGCTGGGTGCGTAACAGGAACAGGAGGATGTGCGTTGTCCCCAGGAGAGCGCTGGCGAGCAGGGGGGCGTTGACCATCAGGAGATTGCTGGCGAACAGGAGAGCACTGGCGATCAGGAGAGCGCTGACGAACAGGAGAGCGCTGGCGAGGTGAGTCAGGAGACTTCAAAGATGGAGAGCGCTCTACTGCACGTGAACGCGCAGGAGGGCGCGCAGGGGAACCCTGACGCGCAAGGGAAGCCCCCACACCGTGGGAGACATCCCTTTGCCCCGAAGAGACCGGTGCCCGTCGGGTGACGAGATCAGAAGACTGCTGGCCATCTGCGCAGGAGGTGGAAGGTCCAGGCGTAGGAGAACGCGAACGATCCCCGGAGAGGTCTAAGGACGCGGCTGCTATAGTCTGCTCCCGGCGAGGAGGGTCCTCATCGGAGGACGGAGGAGGCGAAGACTCGAAGAGGTGCCTCTTGACACCCTTATAGGGAGACGGGAGGCCCCTGCGACGAAGAGGACGACGAGCCTTACGGCGAAGGAAGCCACGAGGGAGGTCATCGGGATCGTCAGTCCTCCGAAGAGGAGTCTCAGTCAAAGCGCTCCCCCGAGGGGGAGACTTAGCCGCAGGAGAGACCGTGGGACCCCCTTCCCCCTTCGAAGGATGTTCTGAAGGGGGAGGAGAGCCTTCAGCAACGTCAGGAGCCGCAGAGGTTTGACCAGAACCGTCGGAAGCCTCTGCCACCACGACGTCAACGATAGACAGAGGATCTACCTCTGCTATCACCGGCGACTGCTTGACAGCGGCCCCCAACTAGATAAGGTCAAACAGGGCTTCATTGGAGGGCAGGCCCTTAAGCCCCAAGGAAGCCCAAAGCTGAAAAAGATCATCGTTAGACACAGAATCAAAATTATCAAAATCCACCCCCGGAGGAGGAGGAGGAGGGGGAGCCGCCCCGCTATGGGAGGCGACGCCCTCTCCCGCACCCCGAGATCGGGAAACAGAACAAGGGTCTGCGCTACCACTCGGAGGCCTCTCAACAGGGGCCGGACGAATGGAAGCTTCGGAGGAGGTTTGGGCGGCGGAAGAAGAGTCCCTAGAGCCTTCCTCCTTCAGGGCAACCCCAGAAGGAGAATGGTCTCTCTTGGGCTTCTTCTTACACCGGTGGGCAAACCTCTCCCACTGGGAGGCAGACCACTCCCTACACTCACTGCACGTATTTTCCCTATCACACCGTCGGCCTCGACACTGCGGGCAAAGGGAGTGAGGATTGGTATCCACCGCCGACATGAAGGTACCGCTAGGGCGGCCGGCGATCCCAGGGCGCTTGCGCATGATGAATACCAAAGGGCGAGGCCAACTTCCAAACACACAGCTGACGAAAAGCAAAGAAAAAAGATTAAGGCTGTCAACAACGAGGACGATAGACAGACACGTCTGCACATCGTCCGAGCCAAAAGTGAAGTGAAGCAAATCACCGGTGTGGGGGGGGGGGAGGGGTAGCAAGCTACCCCTTCCCCTACCCCCGCTAACTAGCGCGGGGGTAATTAACCCTCGTTAAAATCTATTGGCACGTCAATTTCAGCTACGCCGAAAGTAAACCCAATGTAAATAGCGTGGTTTGTATTTCGGTTACGGAACAATTACTGATATCTATACTCAAATATATACATAAACATAAGAATGTTTACATATATATTAAGTATAAGAAAAGTAAGTAATTAAGTAAGAAAAAACATTAATGGCTGTCATGCGAGGACGGGACAGAGACGTCTGTTCATTGTCCGAGCCAAAAGTGAAGTGAAGCAGTTCACCGGTGTGTGAGGGGGAAGGGGTAGCTAGCTACCACTCCCCTACCCCCTTGCTAACTAGCGCGGGGGTAATACACCCTCGTTAAATTCTAATGGCTCGTCATTTCAGCTACGCCGAAAGTAAACCCTATGTAAATAGCGTGGTTTGTATTTCGGTTACGGAACAAACGTAGTAGTAATAAAAGGGTGAATGACCTCAAGAGAGGGAGAGACCGTAGTCAAACTAAACTCCCATGTTCCCTACGCTGATAGTCCAAGTTCCCTGTAGGGAAGGAGGAACAGCGGAGAAAACAGATTAATAAATAAAGTCCAGCGATGAAGATTCCCCACGGCGCCCGAGAAACGGATGCAGAAGGAAGGACCGAAGGACCAAGGAAGAGATCGCGACCCACGAAATGTCACTGTGCAGGCCTGGAACTAACGGAGATGTTGTTGTACACTACACACACACAGCACAAACACTGAAAAGGAAACTTACTGTATTTCTATACTCAAATATATACATAAACATAATGTTTATATATATATTAAGTATAAGAAAAGTAAGTAATTAAGTAAAGACAAAACATTAATGGCTGCCATGCGAGGACGGGAACAGACACGTCTGCCCACCGTCCGAGCCAAAAGCGAAGTGAATCAGTTCACCGGTGTGTGAGGGGGGAGGGGTAGCTAGCTACCCCTCTCCTACCCCCTCGCTAGCTAGCGAGAGGGTAGTTAACCCTCGTTAAAAGTCTAATGGCTCGTCATTTCAGCTACGCCTAAAGTAATACCTCATGTAAATAGCATGGTTTGTACAGTGAGCCCTCGTTTATCGCGGTAGATAGGTTCCAGACCCGACCGCGATAGGTGAAAATCCGCGAAGTAGTGACACCATATTTACGTATTTATATAACATGTATATTCAGACTTTTAAAACCTTCCCTTGTACGTAGTACTGTTAACAAACTACCCTTTAATGTACAGAACACTTAATGCATGTACTACAGTACCCTAAACTAAAACAGGCACAAATATTAAAGGCGATTTTATATCATGCGTTTCATAAACATGCCAAAAAGCACGATAAAAAATGGCAACCAATGTTTAGTTTAGTTTATCTCTGATCATAATGAAGAAACAAACGCATTTACACATCTGTGTATAGGTTAGTTTTTGCATCGATTATATTGATTATTCAGTACAGTATGTTGATTTTGTTATTACCAATGTTTTACTTAATTTTTCTTAGGACTTCCAAATGAAATGTTTTTCTTTATGACGACGCCTGAAACGACGGCGTCATAAAGTACGCTCAGTAAACAAACGAAGGCATTTAACGCGCATGATGAAAGTGATAAATAATGATATTACAGTAAAAGCCTTTAGAAAATATGTTATTACAAATATTATTTACCGTATCTATATAAAATCATACGTACGTAGCAAAGCAGGAAAACAATTTACGCGAGAGAGAGAGAGAGAGAGAGAGAGAGAGAGAGAGAGAGAGAGAGAGAGAGAGAGAGAGAGAGAGAGAGAGAGAGAGAGAGATTGTTTTACGTACGTAAATGTAAATTTTAAACAAAAAAATAGCCCCATTTCATATAAAATAGGTTATTACAAATATTTTACTTTATCATATTACAGTAGTCTGTATAATACTGTAAAGTTTAGTACAGTATGTTGTTGTTATAGTCGTGGCGATAAAATTCTCACGAAACAAAAACACTGCATTCAATTACAACAGCTGATTCATTCTCTCTCTCTCTCTCTCTCTCTCTCTCTCTCTCTCTCTCTCTCTCTCTCTCTCTCTCTCTTCGTGTTATACAATACTTACATATAGATGAAGAAACTAAAATTAGTTTTCTTAGTGTCAATTAAATACGAAACGAAAAAATTATGCCGAGTTTACATCCATTTCAATCGTTGCTAAAAATACGGCATCCGATTTCATCAGCAAACCACTATTTTTGGGGAAACATCATTTTATTCTAGAAAATTGCTACTCTTTAAATAGTTAATTGCACATTAAGAAAGCGTGTACTTTTGTTTTTAAATTTCGGGTGTTTTAAAAATCGAGAGTATTGTTGACTTCTTTTTGTTTTACTTTTGGCTGTGATTAGATCAGCTGACGTCTAGCTGCCGCTCTTGAGAGTGTACGAATACACTAACAAAGTATCGTTTATACCATTTCTTAAATTATTCAAACCGTCTACAGTATACAGTTGATATTACATAAGCACCAATGTGTTATAACCTATCAAATTTTTTTGTTTATTACATTTAAATCAACACACACACACACACTCTCTCTCTCTCTCTACCTCTCTAAACCTCTCTCTCTCTCTACCTCTCTCTCTCTCTCTCTCTCTCTCTGGGCTACTTTTCACTACCTCCCATTCCTTACCTCTCTCTATCTCTCTAACAAATGATATCTTTGTTGCTCCTCAAAGTTTCATTTATATTGAAAATCAATCATGATTCAATTTTCCTTACTTTCTCCAATCTCGCACCATAGGTCACATCGCGGTATTTTTGAAATTTCCGGAAAATCCGTGATATATGTATATACATGCGTTATGAAAAAAATCCGCGAAGTGGTGAATCCGCGATGGTCGAACCGCGAAGTAGCGAGGGTTCACTTTTTCGGTTACGGAACAAAAAATAATTCACATAATGCAAGTCATACTAAGCGGATTACGTCACAGGACTGTGACGTCATCACGAAGACGAACTGAATTCCTACAAGGTAATCACATTCCGCTCTGCTAAGAGTTTACGTTACAAAATAGTAACATCACAATGTTTAATGTAGGAAATGTCTTCCTTCCATTATAACTTTAAGAGTTGTTCGTTAATAAAGTACAGTAGGGGGAAAAAAATCTTTGATCCCTCAATGTACGAACACGGAACGAAAACAAATACATAAATGTTAATTACAGTGCGGGAAGAAAGAGCAGCTCGAAAGCTGGTCTAGCCCAACACCCAAAGTTTAACAACAGAAGAGCCATTACAGGGTCTGGACATCTATATTTGAAATCAAGTTCACTTAAACTGTCCAAGTTGGACCCACAAAAAAACTATCCTATACAATATCTTCGATAGTTGAAAGGCAGCGAAAGCTATTAACAATAATCAGACAAAAGGTACTTAACCAAATTGTAGAATAAAGTAATATATCCACGAAAAGAATTCCCAAGGTGTTGACTCAATCAACGACAGAGAATTTCTGAAGATGTTGGGAATGGTTCTAATAACCTACGAGTGATGGCGCTCATGTATGACCACCTACTGTCATGGCGGCGATCGCCACGAATTTTGAATTTCTGTCGTGCCGCGTCGAAACGCGGGATTTAAGCTATATATATGTAACTACCAGGGAAGTTACATATTTAAAAATAATGGTTCTTGTTCCTCACTTACGATCACAGGAAAATAAAACATGACCCTGGTATGCATTGGCAATTGGTAATGCTGAGCTTCGCACTCTAACAAAATATAATAAAACTAACACATTAAAGTTAAAGAAATTAATGACTTACTTTTATGACCGTGACGTCCTAACTTAGGGGTCACGGGGGTGTTGAGACTGATTCGGTGGTGTCTCAAGTGTTTTTCCATAGATTAGCACTGCACTTGGAACACTGTAAAAGTTGGTATATTACATTACATGATTTAAGAAAATTATCAACATTGGAATACACCAAAATAGTTTCAAGTATGGATTACTGAAGCGGTTACAATTTTCTAATACTTAGATCGTAAAATACGCAAAAGACGCCACTTGAACTAACAAAGACGTGACTTGGGCAAAGGTTTCCAGGGAAAAGGGCTTGTTGGAAGGTGGGGGTAGGGAAATAATAACCGCCCCATGTGCAAACTTTACATATATTAGTGTGCTACTGTTATTAACACACATTGAGTATGTGTTGTTTGAGATGTTGAGTCTTGAAATAAAGTCAAGCATGATAACTTTAAAATGGTATATTCTCTAAAAACAACAGTGTTAACAACTCCATCACAGGAGTATAGCTGGTTTGGTCGGATGACCAATTCAGGTGAAGTATAGATAAGAACTGCCTAAAATATCGATATCACAGATATCGTATATCTAGTTGTCTCAGCATTTAAACACGATATGTAAACTTTACATTAGTCTAGGAAGACACCTGCATCCGGTGGCGACACAATTTTTCACATGGTATGCATTTGTGTTTATGCTTCAAAAAAATGTTACATTGCTGAGAGATGCAAAATGCATACTGTTATGATTTTGTCTGACCACAGCAAATCTCACGCTAGCTTCTTCTTCCACAATGACATATTACGTCATGTGTTTTAAACATGTAATAACTATTACATTAGCTCGGCCAGCTATCTCAATTTTTTTTTTCTAAAAATTTAACAACATGCCAAAATATGTTTATTAGGAGTGTGACTGGATATATGTATTATTCTTTGTTTAACTTTAGCCATAAGCAAATGAGGAAGAATGTCCAAATAGGCACATAAAAAAAAATAATAACAATAATGCATATGAAAAGATATTACCAAAGCAAAGAAAAAAAATGCATGATAAATACAGATCACAGATATGGTACATTGCTAGCAAATGATTATATGGTACCAAAAAAAAATACTGATATACATATGATTCGGTAACTTGTTAAAGAATAATTGTTACCTTTGTCAGAAACATAGATTAACACAATACGGTAATTAATAAAAATATTTGTTACCTTGGTAAAGATTCAATTTTAGTGCACAAACACGAATTCCTGGTACGTACACGTACCACGGTTTCGTACATATATATATATATACTGTATATATATATATATATATATATATATATATATATATATATATAT
The DNA here is from genome assembly GCF_036898095.1 of Palaemon carinicauda. Classification (NCBI taxonomy): domain Eukaryota; kingdom Metazoa; phylum Arthropoda; class Malacostraca; order Decapoda; family Palaemonidae; genus Palaemon; species Palaemon carinicauda. Next base: position 36,742,600 of record NC_090746.1, on the reverse strand, counting down.
ATATATATATATATATATATACAGTATATATATATATATATATATATATATATATATATATATATATATATATATATATATATATATATATATATATATATATATATATATATGTATATATATATATTATATATATATTTATATATAGGGCTTATATATTTTATTAGATGCCCATAGATTCTGTTATTTTTATTTTTTTTCTCTCTTTTCTTTTAACATTCCGGCTTATATATTTTATTAGATGCCGAGAGAAAAAAATGATTTATTTTTTAAATGTTTTTTAAATGTATTTTTAACAATGCAAATGTTCTATAGTCTCTTCAATAACATATTACTAGCGTACTAACTGCTTTTCGTACACACGCTATTCCCAGACAATTTTACTCCTTTTAGCGAATGAAGTGGCCACTTTCATAATAAGGAGTTTTGTCTGGACATGGCAAAACGTTCTGTTTTAGCTGCAAACTGTTCCTTAACCTACGCCAAACAAGGATGTTCACGGCGATAAATATCATCACCATCACAACTGTTCCTGCTAGTAGTATGGGGTGAAGAAATTCCTTATAAGTCGGTGACAGGTGGTCCATCTCGGTCAATTTCATCAATCGCTTGGCTACCTGTTTGTTGTATGGGAGAGGTAGTGATGGCATTGTAGTCGTTCACGTGAAGTTCGCGAAGTAGGCTCGTTCTCTGATGATGGTTTTGATCCCGGTCACCATGGAATTAGGGGAAGTCCCGATACAACCATCTGCTGCAACGAAGATTTTGGCATAGGACGTGGATCCGTCCGGGCATGATACATTGAAGCCGTCCTTGTCGTATCGTATCCACGAGCCGTTGTTCAGTCTGCAATTGAACTCATTATTGTCAAAGGGATAAAGCTTATCCAGACAATTTTCACTTGTATGGGAGAGAGCACCGTCTAGCACTATACCTAACTCGCATGAATCCATTAAGTTTTTATGGAATTCAAATGAGTCAGCTGTACATATTTTTCTATCCATTGCGTCTGAACAGGGAGTTAATTGATTTAAGTCTTTAATGACCGTATATGTTTCCTTGTGTGGGGAAATCAATACGTGTCCTGTCAAACTGGATATTACTGGATTTGAGTGATTCGTCATGAAAGTCGGAAATGGTGATATCCTGTAAGATTGCCAGGCATCAGAAGAATCAAAGGGAATTGTAATCATAATCTTGTTATTTTCAACGCTTACTGTAATTAGGCTGTAATAAAATTCTAACCTACGTTCGTCTAACAAAGGAACATAGCCTAGTTTCTCCCGTCCATTCTCCAGAACTAACTTTAAGTATTTTATAGGCAACAAATGGGGCGACAGTACACCTTTAGTTGCTAACGTGATAGCTTCTACATAATCTTTGGATTTCTCAATGAAATGTGCAATTCTGTTATGTATGTGATCTATTTTTGAATCATAATACGTTAACGTTGCCAACAAATCCTGTACTTCCATAATCTGACTGATATTACTTGAATGTTCATTTACTAAATCTATAATTTGATTGATTGAAGCTAACTGATTCCTTAGTTCTGACATAATCAATTCATCTTCATGAGTCAAGAACTCAATTTTCTTATTTTGATTACTAATCTTAAGACGATTGGAAATTCCTAAACCTGAACTTGCAATAGACCCAAAGATGTTTAATGCAGCAAAAATAAACGGGTTTCGTCTTTCTTTATGTTCGTGCCCTACAGTCCACATCGAAAAGGTCAGGAGCCAAAGATTCTGTCTCGTAAGTCTTATTTTGCAAGTCATCAGATAGCATCTCTGCAACTTTTAGTGTCGATCCAAGCGAACTCTCTGTAGTCAAATGAAAATGTCTTCTATGCAACTCATCTGATGAGACAGCAAACCTTGCAATGGCACTTTTTAAGCTAGTGACATCATTCTCTGGAAGAAAAATTGCTTGCATATGCACTTCTACAACTACGTTGCTTGATGTAATAAAAACGTCTTCTTGTCTTTAAACTATAGTGCCATATTTAAAATCTATACTTTTAGTTTTAGAGCTCGTCCCACACGAGAAAAATGTCTGAGCAAACAATATCACTCCCAACAACAAAAAATTCATCTTGGAAACCTGTAACGAGAAAAATATATGTAATTACTCCTGTATTAAGAAGAAAACTTTTAATCATACAAATAAAAATCTTTCCCTCACTTCTTTCCCTCTCTTTTTTTTTTTTTTTAATTTCTTATGTGAGCCAATGGTACTATTTTTTGGGCTCAAGCCATGACGTCCTGATGGAAGGTTCCTTTTGGTAGCTTCCTTGGGTATATTAACTACAAGGATATTCCCAGAGAATTAAACCACAGGTTATCACAGAATTCTTACTTCTGGTGCGAGTATCCTAAAGGTTTCCCTTTAAGACATCGTATATCAACAGGGGACGCATATATTAACACGCCACATAGCTATCTGCACCCCATATAGAGTTAACACTTCGATATGGAAAGGTGGAGAATAACTGGGGAGCCGTTCCACAGTTGCACTCGTCCGTGGCTACTTTTGGTACTCGAAACGTAAACAAACGGGCGCCATTGTTTAATGACGTCACGTCCGTCCTCATCCTTCTTCTTGTAGCTACCTTGCAAAGACAGATTTTCCCCTTGTGCGTTTTTTATCGGCTTGCATCTTCGTTATGTCGCTACCTTCGGCCTCGCCTTCTTCTGGAAAGTTGAGTACCAGGTCCCAGTATTGTTTAAATAAGCTCTGGCCGTAAAGTAACTTTTACTTTTCGTAATATTTCGTGTTTTGTGGCGGCGCTGTGCTGCTACCGGACACGCCATTTTATGGCGTCGCTGTTCTCTTGCATGCCTTATTTAGCTAGTCAGAACAGCCTATTCCGGCCTCTTAACTAATCGATATTGTTAGTTATTTAGTCTTCATAGCTAGGAACTTCATATATCGTGTTTTAACGCTCTATTATTCGGTCATCGCCTGACCCCATACTAGATTGCTAGCTTAGCCCCTAGGCCAGATTGCCTAGCACCAGTGTTCATGCATGATATATTCCAGTGATCCTAAGTTAAGTTATGAAGATAGTGGCATTATTTATCATACTGTTTACTGTGATGCAAGTGTTTTTCGCCTTCAGGGACCATATAGGGGACCGGTTTGATTGCGTTCCTTTCTAACCTAACCTAAATGTAGGAACCCCTATATGCTCCCTCCATCCCCTGCCTACAGGCATTCCCTCTGTGTGGCCATGCTCCCCCTTCTACATAGGGGAATCATGTCCATAATCAGAGTAATTATCGCTTCTCGGTCTACCCTAAGGGAATAATCCCCCCTTAAGGTGGCATCCGAGAAAGAGGAACGGCCCTGTCCTTCCTCAGTTGCTTTGGTTAGGTTACTTACCCTTCCAGGCAACTTGCGATGTGTCTTTCAGCCTACCTAGCCTAGGATTTAACACTCCTTATCTAGGTTAGGCCCTCGGGGGGGCTAGTTCTGTACTACTACAGTTTGAGACGGTACTCCTGCACCGTTCTCATTCTGGTTACCTACCCTAGGCTAGGGACCGTCCTCCCTTTCCTTGGTGGCCGTTATTGTACAGAGCCTCCCCTATGGAAGACCCCTCTTCTTCTCCCTCCCCATCTATCCCTTGGTGTAGGCTAGCCTATACATAGGTTAGCCTATACATATCTGTCCCCAGTCCTACAACTCCTCCTTAGGGTGGAGTGATAGGGCCATCTTGATCTCCTGTTGAGCAGGCCGCTCTGGTACATATACCCTTCATAGCGTCCTATGGGGTTAGCCACTGGCTGCGTCTTGTCCAACAGGGGTTCCCCCCTCTTGAGTGTGCCCTGACCCTCCCTTGGGTTACCCTGGCACCCGGCCGACTGCCGGCCCCCTGCCATTGGATGATAGGCCCTTCTCCTATCATGGGCACACTCACTCAGGTGGGATGCCAGAGGGGTATGCGATCTTACCCCTACAATCCCTCCTTATCTGTCTCTCTATCTATCCTGGTGCCGGTCCCTTGCCGCCTCTACTGCCAGCGATACCGCCCTCCCATTGGTGACACACTCATAAGATACCCTCCCTCCCCTAAGCCGCCAGCCTTCCGTGTGCCGGAGGGCTGCCGCCTTCCATCGTCATACAGCCGATGCCCCACCCCACTATTACCTAGTTTCGGTTGTCCGACCTTCGGGCCGGCCTCCGGCGTGCCGGCATGGATTGCCGGCGGTCTGGGTATCCTAGCATATTCCATCTCACCTTAAGAACTGATCACCAAGCCGTCAGCCATCGGCTGCCGGAGCCGCCGCCTCCCGCCGGCGTGCCGCCGCTGTGCCGGCGGCCGCCAAGTCGGTATTATGCTTAGATCCTTCATGTGTCTGCCTTAATGCCTTACACCCTGCTGGAGCGGCCTCCGGTGTGCCGCCGGTCTGCCGGCGCCCTCCGGAAGCACCAAGGGACTCGCACCCCTTCTACTATCTGTCGACTACATGCCGACAACCCTACACTGCAGCCAGATGGCTTAGCCACTCCGATAGATAGGTATTGTCTTACCATTCTACTAGTGGCTGTGCTGTTTTCTTGCATATCAAATTTCCAGCATACTCTGTGTCTTAGCACGGTTGGTTGCCGGAACCTGAATCTATACGGGGTCTCCTACTACTCCTTTAACTCAGGGGCCTGAGTGGTCTCAGTCCCTGATACACCCCACGGACAATCTCAGCTAGAACTTGGCTTCTACCTACCACGGGGATCCGTGAGGATTTCCGCTTTGTGTCCCTCGGTCACAAATGAGATTGCCTATTGATAAGGTTACGGTAACCAACTGGGCGGGATCCACAAGTATGTGTCTATCTACTTCCCTTTCCCGCTCCTCTCTTCAACATTATAATTTTCATGAATTATTTAATGTTAAGTAAAAGTTTAATTACTTAAGAAATTTAACTTTAGAGTGATGCAAGTCATTCTTACGCCTTCCATATACTCATGATCTCTTTCTTTTACAGGAGGAGTACGTGAAGTGTGACCACAACTTCTGTGGAATGAAGCGCCCGGACTTCTACGGGCACAAGGCGTGTCGGACCCACGCCCCCTGCGCCGCCAAGAAAGGCGACCTGAAATATTGGGACCCGCAGCACTGTTCAGTCTGCAAGTCTTTTCTGGTTGAAGCGTTCAATGATCCTCCTTCAGCGGAGGTAAGGGACAACGCTCGAGAGAAGCTACGCAAGTGGGTGCGTGGCTTCCAGAAGAACGCCACCGGACCGTATCTCGCTACCGAAGATTTGAGGGCCTTGCTATTCCCAAAGGCATCAAAAGACTCAGTGGTCCCTAGTGATCAGATTCCCACCGTCCAGATAGTGGTGGAACCTGATGTGGTCATGGCCCAGTCCATGCACGAGTGCCGTTTAGATTCCGACAACGTGGAACGTATATCGGAGGTGTCGGAGAATACGGAGAGAAACCTCATGGGCGAGGAGCTCGACTATGAGGAAGATCAGGTGGAATATTCTGATTCGGAGCATGAGGTCGCTCCCGCTTCTACCCCTGCACCAACTCCTACACCGACTGAGGAATCACTTCCTTCTACATCCGCTACCCCGGACACCATCCCATCTAGCACTCAAGAGATCTTCAAGATGCTTGAAGCTCTCATGGATAAGAAACTTCGTGAGACTCATGAGTTTTTCAAGTCTAACATCGGAAGTTCTAAGCAACCGAAAAAGATTTCGGTTAAGGACCTCCCTGCCTGCTCGGATACTAACCCATGGAGGTATGCCAAGCACATGCCGATCACCACAGGCAAGATCTTCATCAGTGAGAAGGTCGGCTTGATCGTGTTGGAAGAAGTGGAGTTCATCCCGAACTTTGAGGCTTACCCGGACTGTTACGTCCGACTCAGGTCCGAACCCGCCTCTAAAGAAGAGACCGAACCGAAGGAGGTTATAGTGTTCGATCTCTCAAAGGCCCAGGCTATGCTAGCCAACGCGGTGAAAAGTAGGGGATTCACCAATTCAAAAATGCCGGCGCTTAGCAAGAAGCACACGACCTTCGTCGCACCAGATAATGCGACCTTCCCCTTTCTCGAAAAGGCCTTCACTGCGGTACATAAAGCAGTGGAAGAAGGGAAACCTTGCCCTGTACTGGAGGAGTGCAGGCCCTTCTCCCTGACCACTCCCTCTGATGATAGGCACTGGAAAGACGTCCAGTCAACCTTCATAGTGGGGAAGTTAGAGCCTGACGTTGCTGGTCGTCAGTTTAACGAGGACCTCCCAAAACTCAACGATCACCTCCTTCGTAGGGAACATGATACGAAGGAAAGGCTTGCCGCATCTATGTCCCTCCCATCTATGTCCCTCCAAGTACAGCTTGAAGTCATGGCCGGTGACACTAGGGTCCCTAACTTCTACATGGTCCTTGCCAAAACACATCTGGCAACGGTCGTGAAGGATCTGTACAGCTTCACTAAGGCTCGTAGAGCCTGTCGTGAATTCGTGTTCTCAAGTGCTACAGTGAGACACGAACCCCAGAGGCTGATTTCCTCCAACATCTGGGGTAAACACCTCTTTCCCTCATCCCTAGTGAAAGAGATCACCGACAAGGCTGCCACAGAGAACAGGAACCTTCTCCATAAATGGGGCATGTCGAAGAAAAGGAAATCCTCTCAGGACGACGGCCCTCAACCTAAGAGGAAACCCACAAAGCCAAAACCCCAGCAACGTCAACAGAGACGGCAGTTTCCGGGATCCGCTACTCCCCAAGTGGCAGCTCAGCCACAACAGACCTTTCAGCTGGTCACCCAACCGGTCCTGTCACAGTCACCGGTCTTCACACCTGCATTTGAGCAGCAATCCACTACCTTTCGTCCTAAAGGTAGAGGCTCAAGCAGAGGCTCAGGCAGAGATGCGTCTCGCCGTCCCTCCAGAGGCAGAGGAGGAAGGGGAGCTAGCGGCCGAGGTAGCAAACACTCGGGAAGCCAGAAGCAATGAAGTGCTTCCGGTGGGAGGAAGACTCCGCCAATTCCAGGATCGTTGGACCTTCGATCCCTGGGCACACAGCATCGTCAAGAAGGGACTAGGCTGGAGCTGGACTCAACCACCCCCAACCTTCCAGCAATTCTTCCAACAGTCAACCCCCCTCCTGGAAGAATATGTCCTAGAACTCTTGAACAAGAAGGTGATAAGGAGGGTAAAGTCAACCAGGTTCCAAGGGAGACTATTTTGCGTCCCCAAGAAGGACTCCGACAAACTCAGAGTCATTCTAGACTTATCCCCTCTCAACAAGTTCATAGCGAACAACAAGTTCAAGATGCTGACTCTTCAACAAATCTGGACCCTTCTGCCCCAAGGGTCCTACACGGTCTCGATAGACCTGGCGGATGCCTACTGGCACATTCCGATGAACCATCACGCTTCCTCCTACCTAGGATTTCGACTCCAAAGGAAAAGCTACGCTTTCAGGGCCATGCCCTTCGGGCTCAACGTGGCCCCACGGATCTTCACCAAGCTGGCAGACGCCATCGTTCAACAGCTCCGCCTCCGCGGTGTCCAGGTGATGGCCTACCTAGACGACTGGCTGGTCTGGGCGACATCGCCCGAAGATTGTGTACGATCCTGCAACAAAGTCACCCAGTTTCTAGAACACCTGGGGTTCAAGATACACACCAAGAAATCTCGCCTCTCTCCAGCTCAGAAGTTCCAATGGTTGGGAATCCATTGGGATCTTCAGTCACACCGCCTTTCCATCCTGCAGAAGAAAAGGAAGGAAATAGCAGGGTCTGTCAGAAAACTGCTGAAGTCCAAAAGGATCTCAAGACGGCAGCAGGAACAAGTTCTAGGCTTTTTACAGTTCGCCTCTGTGACAAACCCAGTGCTCCGTGCACAGCTAAAGGATGCCGCGGGAGTCTGGAGACGTTCTGCATCCATCGCTCGAAGAGACCTCAAGAGACGGCTTCCAAACAGACTTCGGTTACTCTTAAAGCCGTGGTCGGAAGAAAAGGCCCTGAAAAGGTCCATCCCTCTTCAACACCCACCTCCATCACTCAACATCCACACGGACGCTTCGCTGGAGGGTTGGGGAGGTCACTCCCACCAACAACAGGCTCAAGGGACATGGTCTCCCCTATTCAAGACGTTTCACATCAACATCTTGGAGGCCATGGCGGTCCTTCTCACTCTGAAGAAACTCTCTCCGCCTCCCTCGATCCACATTCATCTGACTCTGGACAACTCGGTGGTAGTCAGATGTCTCAATCGTCAGGGCTCGAGATCGCCCCAGATAAACCAGGTGCTTCTCCCAATCTTCCGACTGGCAGAAAAGAAGAAATGGCACCTGTCTGGAGTTCACCTACAAGGATTCCGCAACGTGACGGCGGACGCTCTATCTCGGACAAGCCCGATAGAGTCGGAATGGTCTCTAGACGCAAGATCGTTCTCCTTCATCTCTCACCAAGTCCCGGAACTTCAGATCAATCTCTTCGCACCGAGCGACAACAATCAACTTCCTCGTTATGTGGCCCCGTACGAGGACCCCAATGCAGAAGCAGTGGACGCCATGTCACTGGATTGGAACAGATGGTCCAGGATATACCTGTTCCCTCCCACCAACCTTCTGCTGAAAGTCCTCTCCAAACTGAGAACCTTCAAAGGAACAGCGGCCCTAGTGGCTCCCAAGTAGCCCCGGAGCAATTGGTACCCCCTGGTCCTGGAGCTGCAGCCCAAGCTGATCCCCCTCCCGGGCCCAGTTCTCTCTCAGCAAGTACAGAAGTCGACTGTCTTCGCTTCATCACTGAAAGTCAGGGACCTTCATCTCATGATTTTCTCTCCCTAGCCGCGAAGAAAAGGTTTGGGATCTCGAAGAAAAGTCTAGACTTCCTCGAGGAATACAAGACCGAATCCACACGACGGCAATACGAATCATCCTGGCGAAAGTGGGTCTCGTTCGTCAAAGCAAAAAATCCTACGGAAATCACCATTGATTTTTGCATGTCCTTCTTCATTCACCTTCATGGACAAGGCTTAGCAGCCAACACGATTTCTACCTGCAAATCGGCTTTGACTAGACCACTACTGTACGCCTTCCAGATAAACTACAAAAGGCATGCGCTAGACTACGCCCAGCACCTCCGCCAAAACCTATCTCCTGGTCCCTGGACAAGGTGCTCCATTTTGCCTCTAACTTGGACAACGATTCGTGCCCTCTCAAGGATCTGACTCAAAAAGTTATATTCCTTTTTGCTCTCGCCTCGGGAGCTCGAGTCAGCGAAATAGTGGCATTATCAAGAGACGAGGGTCATATCCTGTTTACAGACTCAGGAGAACTTACCCTCTTCCCTGATCCGACGTTTCTCGCAAAAAACGAATTACCCACCAAGAGATGGGGCCCCTGGAGAATCTGCCCCCTGAAGGAAGATGTCTCTCTATGTCCAGTAGAGAGCCTCAAGGTCTATCTTCGAAGAACTTCAGACTTTGGTGGAGGCCAACTCTTCAAAGGAGAAACATCGGGTAGCGACCTGTCACTGAAACAACTAAGAGCGAAAATCACCTACTTCCTTCGCAGAGCGGATCCTGACAGTACACCCGCAGGTCACGATCCTAGAAAAGTCGCATCTTCTCTGAATTTCTTTCAGAGTATGGATTTCGAAAGCCTCAAGAGCTTCACAGGATGGAAATCCTCGCGTGTTTTCTTCAAGCACTACGCGAAGCAAGTGCATGAAGTCAAACATTTCGTGGTAGCCGCAGGTAGTGTTATGAAACCTACAGTTTAACTCTGCATAGAACAGTGAGTTACCTGGGACTTTAACTCTACGGGTGCCTGTGTTGACCCTCGTGTGATACATAGTGATTTATGGACACTTAGTGTTTCTCATAGACTGTTCTTTACAAGGTGAAAATGTCATAGACTTTACATGAGTGCCACATGCCTAGGGCATGATGTGTTTTTTTCCCTTTTTAAAGACTGACGTTCCTCTGGAGCTTGTGCTTTCTAATCATTTGAAATTTCTTTCAGATTCAAGATTGAAGTCTTCCAATTTCTATGTACATTATTTATTATTGTAAATTAACTTTACATTCCTTATTGCATTTATTACTATTATAACCTGCAATTGTGAAATAAAATGTCTATTTTATTACTTGTGCGTCTCTCTTCGCTCCTATTTACACTATGAAATACATGAATGTCATAGTTTCATTTACCCCTTTCTTTGAATGAGAAGAATAATATGTTTTTGTCTGTATTATATACTCACCCATGCTGTGTAATATTCCTAATTGAATACTTACTTACGCCATACTTTCGAGACCAGATTGTTCTCTAACCTTGGAATAGAGTGACTAACCATCACTTATCTACTGTTGAGAATGTTCCTACACGAATATTGACCATTCTGTCTTGTCTCCGAGTCCTTCATGAACTCTCCGCAGGGTGAGTAGCCCTTCGATGACCACTTTGAATTTTGGTATAACCCGTTGGGACTTCTCTGCCGGGGGGGCAGGAAGCTGGATCCCCACGGAACCTCTACTGAGGTCACATTACATACCTCTATTCAAAGCCCTTGGCACTTACTCTAATAGGGGGAAAATTTCCACGATACATTGATTCTCTGGTACTCTTCCATCAGGACGTCATGGCTTGAGCCCAAAAAACGGTGCGAAAAATCTATTTTTGGGTGAGATGGCCATGACGTCCTGATGGACCCTCCCTGCTATTCTAGTCCAGCCTTTCAGGCCCCGCCCTGTCCTGCTGTATCATGGAGATTAGCAAGTAGCTGACATCAGGATGAGGACGGACGTGACGTCATTTAACAATGGCGCCCGTTTGTTTACGTTTCAAGTACCAAAAGTAGCCACGGACGAGTGTAACTGTGGAACGGCTCCCCAGTTATTCTCCACCTTTCCATATCGAAGTGTTAACTCTATATGGGGTGCAGATAGCTATGTGGCGTGTTAATACATGCGTCCCCTGTTGATATACGATGTCTTAAAGGGAAACCTTTAGGATACTCGCACCAGAAGTAAGAATTCTGTGATAACCTGTGGTTTAATTCTCTGGGAATATCCTTGTAGTTAATATACCCAAGGAAGCTACCAAAAGGAACCTTCCATCAGGACGTCATGGCCATCTCACCCAAAAATAGATTTTTCGCTTCGCTCAAAATCCGTTCTCTCATCCGTGGGTTGGGATACGTTTTGAACTCTAAACCTATTGGCCGTTAATGTTTCCAAAATGTTAAATGGGCCTTCAAACTTAGGTGTTAGTTTATAATTGAGTCCTTTACGTACATTTACCTGTATATATACATTATCACCCACGGTATATGTTTTAGTTGGCTTCGCTATTTTATCATGATTCCTTTTCATTATGATTTGTGATTCTTCTAAATTCTTTCGAAGGATATCATATCGACTTTACTTGCATTTATTCATTCTTTTAAAGGATTTGATAGATTAGTTGTAGGCATTAATACATGGAAAGGTGTTCTAACTGGGGTACCATACAATGCTTCATGCAGTGACATTTTAATTGATATATGATATGAATGATTCAGAGTACTCAGTACCGCAGGTATTGCAATATCCCAGTTGGGGTCTGATCCCCCTAGTGTTAATCTTAATATATTTAAAATCTTCCTATTTGCTCTTTCCATTAGCCCATTCGACTCTGGGTGATATACAGTATCATGGTATTTATTTTCTTTATGCTAAGGAATTCACACAATGAGGTAAGAAAGTGATTATTAAATTCACCACCCGAGTCTGAGATTATCATGTGTGGAATTCCATGTTTACAAATGTAACACTCGTGAAACTTCCTAGCGTATTCAATCGCAGTTTTAGTTTTAAGCGCTATTAGTTCTGTATATCGAGTTAAAGCATCTACAATTACTAAGAGGTGCTTATTTCCTCTGTCTGACTCGTAAAATCCTGTTAACAAATCTAAATGTATTCTTTTAAAGGGTTGATTGGGCACGGGATAAGCCCCTAGGCTGACAGGTGTTTTTGTATGCCCTTTGTTTTCCTGACATGTGCGACAATTAGCTATGTGTCTTTTTATATCTGTAAGCATTGTATGCCAATAAAACAATGATTTGGCTTTCTGTGACATTAATGAGAACCCCGGGTGTCCATGTAATGGATTTGCATGCAACCAATTTAGGACAGTGGCAATAAGTGAGATTGATACTACTACCTGGTCGTTAGTTACATGTGGTGTATTGCGGGTTTTCCTTGTCACGGTCCTACACAGAATATTATCTTTGATTATATAATTCTGCTGCTTATACTTTATATATCCCTTTTCCTTATGATTGCCTTTCAAAGCATTTATAATTGTTTCTATTTTCTGATCTTTTCTTTGCTCAGTCTGTAATAATTCAGCACTCCAGCCTAAATCTTCTTGTTCAGATATCGTTTTAACAATAGGCATGGATGTTGATATATCTATCAATTCAGCTAAAGGCTCCGTACAAGATGACACGGGGTTGCGTGATAATGCATCCGCAATGATATTTGCTTTCCCAGGTAAATACCCGATTCTTGCGCCAAAATCTTGAATGATCAAATGCCACCGAGTTCGTTTAGGGCTGTGGTTGAAGCCTTTAAAGAACTCGGTTAGTGGTTTATGGTCAGTAAGAACCTTAACGGGATAACCGTATATTATGAACTTAAAATGCACTAGTGAATTAACAATAGCTAGCCCTTCCTTGTCTATTACTGCATACTTACTTTCGGAAGTTCTCAGTTTTCGAGAATAAAAAGCTATCGGGAAAAATTGTTTATCATATTGCTGAAGCAATACCCCTCCTACTCCTAAGTCTGAGGCGTCTGTTGCAATGAGGAATTCCTTACCGAAGTCAGGAAATTTTAAGATAGGAGAACTTCACAGTTCATCTTTCAAGGTATTAAACTCCTGTTGATGATGCTCAGACCATATGAAATCTACGCCCTTCTTCATAAGATCAGTTAAAGGAGCGGCTATTATTGAATAGTTGCGTATAAAACGCCTGTAATATCCACTACAACCCAGAAATTGCTGTATTCCCTTGACATTAGTAGGTATGGGAAAATTACGTATAGCCGACACCTTATCATGGACTACTTTAGGACCTTGGCTTGACACCATGAAACCCAAATATATTAATTCTGTTTTGAAAAATTCACGCTTACTAATCTTTACCCTTAAGTTATGTTGTCTTAATCTCTGTAGTACTATTTCTAACTTACGTAGATGTTCTTCTAAGGTGTTGGAAAAGATTACAAGATCGTCCATATAGGCATGCAATATATCCCCTAACAAGTCTCCAAACACTATGTTAATCATTCTTGTAAATGTTATGGAGCACAACGTAAACCAAAAGGCATCCGTAAAAATTCATAATGTCCCCTGGCTGTGCTGAAGGCTGTGTATGGGATACTAGCTTCTTCTAATGATATCTGGTGAAAGCCTTTAAGTAATCTGGTGAAAGCCTTTAAGTAAGTCCAAACTGGTAAAATATTTATTCTGACCTAACAAAGACAAAATATCGTCAGTACATGGCACTGGGAATCGATCAGGGAACGTCTCCTCGTTTAGACGACGGAAGTCTACGCAGATACGCCATGTTCGATCTTTTTTCGGTACAACTATTAATGGAAAATTATAAGGGCTGTTTGATTTCCTAATGACTCCTTCTTCTAGCATTTTACCTACTTCATCATTTATTTCATTCTGGAATTTCATAGGGAGTCTGTATGAGGGTACACAGATAATTTTCTGCTTGTCCTTTAACCTTATTTGATGCTCGATCACATCTGTTTTTCCTAAGGATCCATCCGTAGTGGAAAAAACATCATGATATTTAGTTAAAAGTCCAAAAATTTTCTGCTGAATTTCTTCGTCTTGAATGTCTTTATTGATTTTATTTATAATAGATTGCAAAAGGGATTCAACCACAACTGATTGAGCGTGATTGATTTCAGCAACGGTAAGAATACGATGTTTATAAACTTCTACATCCAAGATATGTTGATTTTTGTGAATTACTAAAGTGTTATTTAAATGATTACAGACTTCAATATTACATTGTTGATGTGAGCCTACAGTATAAATAGCTTGTGTGACAGACAATCCGTTAGTTTTCAAAGTGTCGGAAAGGATTAATATTTCAGATCCCGGTAATGTTTTCTTTATTTGCACTATTAAATTCGAAGGTACGTTTGGCTCGATAGATTGCGTGCAAGATGATATTACGGGTGAACGAGAATTCTGCTGGGTCGCGTATATTATTTCTTTATTAGTGAGACAAGTTATTGGTTCTTCAACGTACGTTATGGTTAAATTTGTCGTCTCCTTTTTATCCAAAACTGATTTTAAGGTATTAGAAGACTTATAGAATTTTCCTTTGATATACACGCCGTGCTTGGCAGGGCTAAGATAATGTTTTGATTTCCCATAGATGGGTATCCTATAATTACAGCTGGATACATATCAATGTTTTGTACAACAACAAATGTATCGGCAAACGTGCGTTTACCGACTTTGAATTGAACATGAGTTATGCCTATGACATTTAATTCATTATTTCCTAGACCCGAGAGTCTCACTCCGGATTTTTCTATCGGAAAGTTCGAAAACAACAAATGATGTGTCCTCAAATCCATGATATTACGTGGACTACCAGAGTCAAAAAATAACGTAAAGGATTTGTGTTCTAAATTTACAGCATATAATGTTGGTCGTAACTCATTTTGGCTTATTATTGTATGAATTCGTTGCAAATCTACGGAAGCATGCACTGTTTTACTTAATTCAGCCGTGTGTTTCATAGGAAAATCTATTGCCTCACAATGATCTGATAAAACATTAAATTGATTATTCAATACTATAGATGTTGACATGAATGACCTTGACCCAACATCACTCTCTTCCCCACTGGAGTTAATTATGTGGTATTTGCTTTGCTCTGCACATTCTGAAAATTAGTCTGACCTTGCGAGGTCTGGTTTGACGACCCAGGCTCAGCGTTATTCGAAGAAGTGTTTGTTTGTTTCAGATTCTGAACTACATTGAATTTTGGCTGTTTCTTCTTATTGTTAAAATGAGGATTTTTCTTTTTATTTCCATATGGAACTGACTGTGGAATTGACTGTGTATTTCTATATGAATGAGTCGAACTATTATGTATCGAACAGAATTTCGTTCTGCAGTCCGCGATCAAGTGACCTTGACGTTTGCAATTATAACACGTCATTCCCACAACATGACAAATTCGAAGATAATTTGTATTTTTCCTAACCATACAAACCTTAGCTATTTACATTGGGTTTACCTTTTAGCGCAGCTGAAATGACGAGCCAATAGTTTTAACGAGGGTTAATTACCCCCGCGCTAGTTAGCGGGGGGTAGGGGAAGGGTAGCTTGCTACCCCTCCCCCCCACACACCGGTGACTTGCTTCACTTTCACTTAGAGGTAGGACTTGACTTGGGGGTCAGGGATGGCGGGCACATATGTGTAAATAGCTAAGGTTTGTATGGTTAGGAAAAATACAAATTATCTTCGAATTTGTCATTTGTTCTGTAACCGAAATACAAACCACGCTATTTACATTGGGTGACTTACCCCTTAGGAAGGGTGGAAAGTCCCCAGCCTTACTGACTTCGGCTTGCCCGGGGGCTCGATCCCTCAGTGAGCAGCACTAGAGAAAGGGAGCCCCTGTACCTCACAAGTTACTAGCATCGCTAGGAAAGAGTGGCCTACATAAGCAGTGTGTGGAGGAGAGTGTGACTCGTCCTATGAAGTTGACCTTGAGACCTTCAGATAGGAATTCTAGGATAGGATGTTCCCAATACCACCTCGTCAGGGTATGGGAGACGCAACAGTATTAAGCTTAATACTAGGAGCACAAAGAAGCATGGGTTACCTGCAGAGGTCGAGGTCAGCTATGCGAGGACCAGGATGCTGCTTCCCCAAGAGAGGGGAGAATGAAGAAAGAAGTAAGGGTCAGACATACTCTTTCATTCACGCAGACTAAGACCGGGTAACAACGCCCTCAACCTACTGCTACTTGTCCAAAAAGGAGCCTGAGGTTAGACCAGCTGTTGTGCAGCCACCACAGGGCCGATAGAAAACGTATCGAGGCTCCTGTGGGTCACGTCTTGCAGGTAGTGGGCTGTGAAGGTCGTCTGACGCTTCCAGACCCCAGCTTGAAGTACCTGCGCCACAGAGAAGTTTCTCTTGAAGGCCAGGAATGTAGCAATACCCCTGACATCGTGGGCCCGAGGGCGACGTGACGGAGGAGGGTCAGGATTCAAGGCATGGTGGATAACCCTTCGAATCCAAGCTGAGATGGCGTTCCTGGTGACCCTCCTCTTAGTCCTGCCAGTGCTCACAAACAAAGCTCGCACTTGAGAACGGACTGCAGCCGTTCTCTTCAAGTAGTGCCTCAGACACCTCAATGGACATAGCAGCAGCTGGTCTGGGTCGCTTGTTACAGAACGGAGACTCGCGATCCTGAAAGAGTCGAACCGAGGATCCGGCACCCCAGGATTCTGAGTCTTGGCAACAAACTCAGGGACGAACCTGAACGTTACCTCCCCCCATCCCCTTGAATGGGCGATGTCGTACGAGAAACCCTGAAGTTCACTAACCCGCTTGGCCGAAGCCAAAGCGAGTAGGAAAGCCGTCTTCCAGGACAGGTGGCGATCGGAGGCCTGGCGTAATGGTTCGAAGGGAGGTCTCTTAAGAGACCTGAGGACTCGAACCACGTTCCAAGGAGGAGGTCTCACTTCCGACTGGGGGCAGGTAAGCTCATAGCTACCTATGAGAAAAGAGAGTTCTAGCGATGAAGAAATATCCACGCCCTTCAGTCTGAAGGCCAAGCTTAAGGCTGAGCGATAGCCTTTCACTGCCGAGACAGAAAGGCGCATTTCTTCCCGCAGATAAACGAGAAAGTCCGCTATTGCTGGAATAGTGGCATCGAGTGGAGAGATACCCCTTCCACGACACCAGCCACAAAAGACACTCCACTTTGCTTGGTAGACTCCCTCAGAGGACCTTCACAGGTGCCGAGACATTCTCTCTGCAACCTATTGCGAAAAGCCTCTCTCTCCGCGAGGAGACGCTGGATAGTCTCCAGGCGTGAAGCCGAAGCGAGGCTACGGCCCTGTGAGGGACACCGGAGTGGGGTTGTCTGAGAAGCTCGTGTCGTGGAGGAAGCTCCCTCGAGAGCTCCGTCAGGACCTGCAGAAGGTCCGGAAACCATTCCGCGTGATGCCATAGCGGAGCTACCAGAGTCATCGAACAGTTGACCGATAGTCTGGTCCTGTTGAGCACCCTTCTCATCAGACAGAACGGTGGGAAGGCATTCACGTCGGTGTTGTCCCACCGTTACTGGAAAGCATCTTGCCAGAGTGCCTTGGGGTCCGGGACTGGGGAGCAGTACAGGGGCAGCTTGAAATTCAAAGCTGTCACGAACAAGTCCACAGTCGGGGAACCCCACAAAGTCAGGACTTTGTTGGCTATCTGAGGATCCAAAGACCACTCGGTACTCACTATCTGCGAGGCCCTGCTCAGACTGTCGGCGAGCACATTCCTCTTGCCAGGAATGAAGCGAGCTGATAGTGTTATCGAGTGGATTTCGGTCCACCTCAGAGTCTCTACTGCAAGATGGGATAGCTGCTGCGAAAAAGTGCCTCCCTGCTTGTTGATATAAGCCACTACCGTGGTGTTGTCGCTCATCACCACCACGGAGTGACCCGCCAGGGACCGTTGGAACTGCTGAAGAGCCAGAAAGACGGCCTTCAATTCTAGCAGGTTGATGTGTAGGCACTTTTCTGATTCTGACCAAAGGCCTGAGGCCCTCTGGTTCAGAACGTGCGCCCCCCACCTTTCTTTTGACGCGTCCGAAAACAGAGTCAATTCCGGGGGGAGGACGAGAAGACTCACTCCCTTTCGTAGGTTCTCGTCTACCAGCCACCATCGCAAGTCTGTCTGTTCCAGAGACCCTATTGGGATCAGAATGTCCGGGGAATCGGATCCTTGATTCCACCGGGACTTGAGCCGCCATTGAAGGGATCTCATCCTGAGGCGGCTGTTTGGAACCAGACGAGCCAGGGAGGATAGGTGACCTAAGAGACGCAACCACGATTGGGCGGGGAGTTCTTCTCGCCTGAGGAAGGGTTCTGCCACCCTCCTCAGCCTTGCTATCCAGTCGTCTGATGGAAAGGCTTTGTGGAGATTGGTGTCTATCAACATGCCTAGATAAACCAGACGTTGGGACGGCTGCAGAGAGGACTTCTCGAAGTTTACCACGATCCCCAGATCCTGGCAAAGATCCAGAAGCCTGTCACGGTGCCGAAGAAGGGTCGACTCCGAGTCTGCTAGGATCAGCCAATCGTCCAGATAACAAAGGAAACGAATGCCGTTCCTGTGCGCCCAAGATGAAATCAGGGTGAACACTCTGGTGAACACCTGAGGAGCTGTGGAGAGACCGAAACACAGCACCTTGAACTGGTAGATTTTGTCGTCTAGGCAAAATCTCAGGTACTTCCTGGAAGACGGATGGATTGGGATCTGGAAGTACGCGTCCTTTATATCCAGTGTGCACATGAAGTCTTGTGGTCTCACCGCAAGTCTGACCGTGTCTGCTGTCTCCATGCTGAACCGGGTTTGCTTGACAAACCCGTTCAGAGCTGAGAAGTTGATGACAGGTCTCCAGCCTCCAGTAGCCTTCTTTACAAGAAAGAGTCGACTGAAGAAGCCTGGGGAGCCGTCGACGACCTCCTGGAGAGCACCCTTCTCGAGCATGGTCTCGACTTCGGCCTGAATGGCCAGCCCCTTTGCCGATCCCGTGGCATAGGAGCTCAACGACACTGGATTCGCTGTCAGGGGAGGTTGAGATGTTGTGAACGGGACGCGATAGCCTTGGCCGATCACTGAGACCGTCCAAGCATCGGCCCCGTGTTGCTGCCACCTGCGGACGCAACGCTGAAGGCATCCCCCCACAGGTGGACACGCAGGAGGACTGCCACCCCTAGGGCTTGCGGCCGCGGCCGCCACCCCTAGGAGTCTTGCCTCCCCTGGAGGACTTACCGCCCCTCTTGACCTTGGCTGGAAAGGGCTGGGGCTTAGACACCACCTTCTTAACTGCCGGTGCCTGCTTTGGAGCCTTACGAGGCTGCTGCTGCTGTTGCTGCGGAGCTGGAGGCTTATAGGGCCGAGCTGTAAGGGCCCTATGGAGGAGGGAGTCCGTGCTGGATTTCCTCCACCTCTCAGCCGTTCGCTCCATGTCTTGCGGCTCAAACAGGTTCTCCCCCAGAAGGGAAGTATGTCGGAGCCTACACACATCCACGGCGGGGACCTTCGGATGGAATCTCTCGGACACAGCATCGCGACGCTTCAACACCGAGTTGGCCCACAGGGTGGTAACCTGGTGCGCCAAAAACTCGATGGAGCGGGTGCTCGAGAGCAAGAAGGTCTCCAGGGCCTTCCTATTGGTCTCCTTGGACAAGTCCTCCGAGCGCAATAGGATGCCCAGAGATCCTAGCCAAAAGACTAGCCACGAAGTGGCCTGCATGGCACACTTAGCGACCTTCTCGTGGCTAAGTCTAGCCACGAAGTGGCCTGCATGGCACACTTAGCGACCTTCTCGTGGCTAAGGATCTCTGCCGCCGAGAACGAAACCTGCCGGGCAGAGAGCTTCTCAAAGGGAACTCCCTTCGCCAGCTCCTCCACAGAGTGATGGAGAGGAAGAGCGAGGCTGGACTCACCCAGAATCTCGAAATACCTCCTCTGCTGAAGACGAGGAGGAGGGATGAGCTTGTTCCCGGCAGAGGAACGACTGGAGGAGGCAAGAATCGCGAGCTGAGCGTTGGCCCTAGCTCTGGCACTCTTCAGGCCCCGAGACCAGGGCAGAACCGCACTGGACATAGGGGCCTTCCGAACGTCAAACACTTCATCTAAGATAGTGTCTTTGCCTTCACGGGGGGCGATGACTGGATCCATAAGCCCGTTAAGTTGCCTTATCAGGCTTAGGACCTGCCAGAAGGCATGTTCGGATTCCTGCTGATCTCCTCCCTGCGGGCTGGCAGCTAAGTCTCCTGTCCCAGGGATCTCTTCCTGGGGTGAAGCGTCGACGTTCCCCCGGGGAGCCGTGAGTTCCTGCCGAATCCTCGAAGATGACTTCGGGACAGTCTTGGAGTCCTTGGATTCCCTTCTGGGAGGGATACAGGATCCCAACAAAGAGGTTCGAGGAGCCCCTTCCTCACAAGACGATTCTCCTCCATGAAGCGAAGTCTCCCCCCTTGGTGCCGAGGAGAAGACTACCGCTTCACTGGACTCACCCGAGGACGGAAAGGCCTCGTCCACGGGAGAAGGAGAAAGCACTCGAGCAGGAGAAGGGGGCTTCGCGACAGACCTCTTGGGAACCAACTTCGCCCTGGGGGAAGTCACCAAGAAGTTCACACCTCTCTTTCTCTTCAGCGTAGGAGAGACAGCAGTTGGTTTGTTACCCTGGTCGGCGAGTGCTGGCTTCATAACCCTCACTAACGCCCGCGCCAGGGGACCAAACCAAGTCTGTTGCTCCAAGGACACAGAGTCCGAAATCCTCGCTAAAGGGAAAGGGATCGGGCGATCCTTTGGAGTGGACACCACAGTACCTGCCTGAAAAGAAGGTGGGGAAGAATGATGTACTAACCTCTCCTCAGTATTATCCTTGTCCTGCACTACAATCCTGTGTTTGGGTGGAGGCGATCCCGAGCGTTGTCAAGGAAAACGCGTTCCTGCTGCTACCACCGGCTGCGAAATTTGCCGCGAACGATGGTCGTGCGAGGGCGAACGGTCGCGCGGGCGCGCAGGCGAGCGGTCGCGCGGGCGCGCGGTCGCAAGGGCGCGGGCGCGCGGTCGCAAGGGCGCGCGGTCGCAAGGGCGCGCGGTCGCAAGGGCGCGCGGTCGCAAGGGCGCGCGACCGCTTGCCTGCGCGACCGCTTGCCTGCGCGACCGCTTGCCTGCGCGACCGCTTGCCTGCGCGACCGCTTCCTGCGCGACCGCTTGCCTGCGCGCCCGCGCGACCGCTTGCCTGCGCGCCCGCGCGACCGCGCCCTTGCGACCGCGCGACCGCTTGCCTGCCATTGAAGGGATCTCATCCTGAGGCGGCTGTTTGGAACCAGACGAGCCAGGGAGGATAGGTGACCTAAGAGACGCAACCACGATTGGGCGGGGAGTTCTTCTCGCCTGAGGAAGGGTTCTGCCACCCTCCTCAGCCTTGCTATCCGGTCGTCTGATGGAAAGGCTTTGTGGAGATTGGTGTCTATCAACATGCCTAGATAAACCAGACGTTGGGACGGCTGCAGAGAGGACTTCTCGAAGTTTACCACGATCCCCAGACCCTGGCAAAGATCCAGAAGCCTGTCACGGTGCCGAAGAAGGGTCGACTCCGAGTCTGCTAGGATCAGCCAATCGTCCAGATAACGAAGGAAACGAATGCCGTTCCTGTGCGCCCAAGATGAAATCAGGGTGAACACTCTGGTGAACACCTGAGGAGCTGTGGAGAGACCGAAACACAGCACCTTGAACTGGTAGATTTTGTCGTCTAGGCAAAATCTCAGGTACTTCCTGGAAGACGGATGGATTGGGATCTGGAAGTACGCGTCCTTTAGATCCAGTGTGCACATGAAGTCTTGTAGTCTCACCGCAAGTCTGACAGTGTCTGCTGTCTCCATGCTGAACCGGGTTTGCTTGACAAACCCGTTCAGAGCTGAGAAGTTGATGACAGGTCTCCAGCCTCCAGTAGCCTTCTTTACAAGAAAGAGTCGACTGAAGAAGCCTGGGGAGCCGTCGACGACCTCCTGGAGAGCACCCTTCTCGAGCATGGTCTCGACTTCGGCCTGAATGGCCAGCCCCTTTGCCGATCCCGTGGCATAGGAGCTCAACGACACTGGATTCGCTGTCAGGGGAGGTTGAGATGTTGTGAACGGGACGCGATAGCCTTGGCCGATCACTGAGACCGTCCAAGCATCGGCCCCGTGTTGCTGCCACCTGCGGACGCAACGCTGAAGGCATCCCCCCACAGGTGGACACGCAGGAGGACTGCCACCCCTAGGGCTTGCGGCCGCGGCCGCCACCCCTAGGAGTCTTGCCTCCCCTGGAGGACTTACCGCCCCTCTTGACCTTGGCTGGAAAGGGCTGGGGCTTAGACACCACCTTCTTAACTGCCGGTGCCTGCTTTGGAGCCTTACGAGGCTGCTGCTGCTGTTGCTGCGGAGCTGGAGGCTTATAGGGCCGAGCTGTAAGGGCCCTATGGAGGAGGGAGTCCGTGCTGGATTTCCTCCACCTCTCAGCCGTTCGCTCCATGTCTTGCGGCTCAAACAGGTTCTCCCCCAGAAGGGAAGTATGTCGGAGCCTACACACATCCACGGCGGGGACATTCGGATGGAATCTCTCGGACACAGCATCGCGACGCTTCAACACCGAGTTGGCCCACAGGGTGGTAACCTGGTGCGCCAAAAACTCGATGGAGCGGGTGCCCGAGAGCAAGAAGGTCTCCAGGGCCTTCCTATTGGTCTCCTTGGACAAGTCCTCCAAGCGCAATAGGATGCCCAGAGATCCTAGCCAAAAGTCTAGCCACGAAGTGGCCTGCATGGCACACTTAGTGACCTTCTCGTGGCTAAGGATCTCTGCCGCCGAGAACGAAACCTGCCGGGCAGAGAGCTTCTCAAAGGGAACTCCCTTCGCCAGCTCCTCCACAGAGTGATGGAGAGGAAGAGCGAGGCTGGACTCACCCAGAATCTCGAAATACCTCCTCTGCTGAAGACGAGGAGGAGGGATGAGCTTGTTCCCGGCAGAGGAACGACTGGAGGAGGCAAGAATCGCGAGCTGAGCGTTGGCCCTAGCTCTGGCACTCTTCAGGCCCCGAGACCAGGGCAGAACCGCACTGGACATAGGGGCCTTCCGAACGTCAAACACTTCATCTAAGATAGTGTCTTTGCCTTCACGGGGGGCGATGACTGGATCCATAAGCCCGTTAAGTTGCCTTATCAGGCTTAGGACCTGCCAGAAGGCATGTTCGGATTCCTGCTGATCTCCTCCCTGCGGGCTGGCAGCTAAGTCTCCTGTCCCAGGGATCTCTTCCTGGGGTGAAGCGTGGACGTGGAAGCGGTCGCGCAAGCAAGCAGGCGCGCAGGCGGGCGGTCACGCAGGCGAGCGGTCGCGCGGGCGCGCAGGCGAGCGGTCGCGCGGGCGCGCAGGAGAGCGGTCGCGCGGGGCGCGCGGGGCGAGCGGTCGCGCGGGGCGCGCGGGCGAGCGGTCGCGCGGGCGAGCGGTCGCGCGGGCGAGCGGTCGCGCGGGCGAGCGGTCGCGCGGGCGAGCGGTCGCGCGGGCGCGCGGGCGAGCGGTCGCGCGGGCGAGCGGTCGCGCAGGCGCGCAGGCAAGCGGTCGCGCAGGCAAGCGGTCGCGCGGGCGCGCAGGTGAGTGGGCGCGAGGGTGTACAGGTGAATGAGCGCGTGTCCGAGTCGGCGAACGAAAGCGTTGGCGCAATGGCGAGGAAACGCGCTGCCGCGTGGGCGAGGAAGATCGCTGGCGATGTAGATCAACAGGCGATCGGTGGTGAGCTGGCGAGCGCTGACGCGCAGGTGGGCGATGGCGCGTTGTCGCATGGTGACGCGTTGGCGAGCGATAGTGCGCAGCACGCGCAGGTGAGTGATCGCGCGATGGCGAGCTAATAGATGGCGAACCATGTCCCTTCAGAACCTCTGGGTGACGTAGCGTTGGAGAACGCGGGCGCGCATGTTGTAAATCACGCGGGCGATCCGGAGATCGCCGATAAACAGGTGATCGCTAACGCGTAGGAGAACGCTGATGAATAGGCGATACTAAAATCGGCTGTGCGCGCTGGCGAGCAGGTGATCGCCGGCGCGTAGGTGATCGTTGACGCGTAGGAGAATGCTGATGAATAGGCAATACTAAAATCACCTGTGCGCGCTGGCGAGCAGGTGAACGCTGGCGAGCAGGTGATCGCTGGCGCGTAGATGATCGCTGGCGAGCAGGAGGGCGACGCGTGAGATCCTGTGAAGGAACAGGTGGCGCGGCGCGTTCACGAACAGGAACAGGAAGATCGCAGGCGCGTGGGCGAACATGTGCTTTTGACACACGCGCTGGAGAACGCGAACGTTGTTGCGTAAACACAGAATGAGAGAGCTCAGGAGACTGATGGCGCGCAGGGAGTTCAACAGGAACTGCAGGATGGTCAGAGACCACAGGGCGATGATCCTCAAAAGAGTGCTGACGCTCAGAAGAGCGCTGACGAGCAGGAGAGCGCTGACGAGCAGGAGAGCGCTGACGAGGAGGGCGAACATCAGGAGAGCGCCGACGAACAGGTGAGCGCCGACGAGCAGGAGAGCATTGACGAGCAGGAGAGCGCCGACGAGCAGGAGAGCGCTGACGATCAGGAGAGCGCTGACGAGCAGGAGAGCGCTTGTGCGCTAGCACTGCACGTGGAAGGGAAGAATCCCTTTGCCCCGAAGGGACCGTTGCCCGTCGGGTGACGAGTTCCCCAGAAGGTGAAGATCTAGCAGGAGTTGGAGAACGGTCTGCAGAGAGGTCCAAAGGAGCAGGAGCTATAGGCTGAGTACGACGAGGAGAGTCCCCTTTGGAGGAAGAAGATCCAAAAAGGCACCTCTTAACCCCCCTATAAGGGGAAGGGAGGCCCTTGCGACGCAGGGGACGGTGAGCCTTACGGCGGAGGCGGCCACGGGGAAGATCATCAGGACCATCAGTCCTCCGAAGGGGAGTCTCAGTCAAAGCACTTCCCTTAGAAGGAAGCTGAACAGCAGAAGAGCCCGTAGGACTCACTTCCCCCTTCGAAGGATGTACCGAAGGGGGAGGAGAGCCATCAGCACCATCATCCTCAACTGCACCTGCAGAGGATTGCCCAGCCACGTCGGAGGCCTCTGCCACCACGACGTCGATGATAGACAGAGGGTCTACCTCTGCTACCGCCGGCGACTGCTTAACGGCGGCCCCCAACGAGACAAGGTCAATCAAGGCAACCCTGGAGGGCAAGCCCTTAAGCCCCAGGGAAGCCCAAATCTGTAAGAGATCATCATTAGACAAGGAGTTATCAATGGCCTCACCCGGAGGAGGAAGGGGAATCGCCCCGCTATGGGAGGCGACGCCCTCTCCCCCCACCCAAGGTCGGGAAACAGAACTAGGGCCTGCGCTACCACTCGGACGACTCTCCTTAGGAGCCGGTCGAGGGGGAGCTTCGGAGGAGGTTTGGGCGGCGAAGGAAGAATCCCGAGAACCTTCCTCCTTCAAGGCAACCCCCGAAGGAGAACGGTCTCTCTTGGACTTCTTCTTACGCCGGCGGCCAAACCTCTCCCACTGGGAGGCAGACCACTCCCTACACTCACAACACATGTCTTCCTGGTCACACCGTCGGCCCCAACACTGAGGGCAAAGGGTGTGAGGGTCCGTATCTAAGGCCGACATAAAGGTCCCACAAGGGCGGCCGGCAACACCAGGGCACGTACGCATTGTAATATAATATAATAATGAAAGTCAACTTCAAACCAACACACAAGCTGTAGAAAAGAGAAAGCAGAAAAAAGATTAAAGGCTGTCAACGAGGACGATGAACAGACACGTCTGTTCACCGCCGAGCCAAAAGTGAAAGTGAAGCAAGTCACCGGTGTGTGGGGGGGAGGGGCAAGTCACCGGTGTGTGGGGGGGGGAGGGGTAGCAAGCTACCCTTCCCCTACCCCCCGCTAACTAGCGCTTGGGTAATTAACCCTCGTTAAAACTATTGGCTCGTCATTTCAGCTGCGCTAAAAGGTAATCCCAATGTAAATAGCGTGGTTTGTATTTCGGTTACGGAACAATTGACTATTATTAACTACATTTACTTGTTGTGGCTTTGTTTCATTCTTTGCAAAAACTTGAGTTAACACAGGATCAAGATCAGGACACTTAGACATGTGTTTTTTTATCTGTTTATATACATCCAATTCCGTACTTGCAGGCGTTCACTTTTTATCAAAACACCGCACTAAAGCTTCAGGCAACATAAGTGTCATGCAAGCTAAATACATTAATCGTAAAAAATCTTTCACGGAGATGTTATCTCTAGTAACCCAAGTGGAATTACCTAAAATATCTTGATATTCATTAAGCCTATCAGCTATGAGAGCTGCTCTCTCAATAACATTAAGCCGATTCATAGTGGCTTGATTAAGTGTATTTCTTAACGTTAATATTACATCCAAGGCTTCTTCACCCCCAAAGACCGCGCGTAACCTAACTTTGAAATCATCCCAGGTAACTGCTTCTTGAAATGAAACACCTCTTAAATACGCACTAGCATCCCCCTTTGAAAAATCTATAAAACTTTTAGCTTCTTGTAATTGTACAAAAGGGTCTACGATTTGTTTGGCATTTAAATGGGCATCGACGGATGAAATCCATGACTCCACATTTTGAGGCAAGAACCCACTAACCCGACCCTGAAAAGGAAGGATTGCAGACCTGGCATTTACAAGCGTCACAATCGGGAGAGGATTAATCTGTCCTACGCTACTAGGTCCAGGGATGGGGCTCAGAGGGGGCGTCATGACTACTGTATTTCTTTTCCTATCTCTTCGACCCCTTGCAATTCCATCAAAATATCTATATGAATACAGACGTCCACTGCGTAAACGCATAAGCACCCAATGATAAAGATTATAACAAAATTCCCCAAAACAATGCTACTAATCCCAAGATATTTCCCGAGAATTTCTGAAAGAAAACAGAATTAGCACAATGAGAGAAAAATTCTAGATGAGAATTCGGAGTTGAACACAGTTTCCTTTAATGAAAGGAAAATAAAAGATTAGCAAACCACTCACCCCGGTAATAATCGACTAACGACTCGTGATAACTACACTTCACTGCCCAAATTGAAATGAATAAGAAAATTGTACTTAGCTTTATATGGTTCTGTGTGATGTCGTCATATCCTCTCTCTCTCTTGATGGTTGGGTGAATGTGTCGGTCCGATTCCCTCTCTCTCTCTCTTGATGTTTGGGTGAATGTTTCGGTCCAATTTCCGTTGAATGTAGTGCTTCCTGGATATGTTTTGTAAGCGTTGAACGTCAGTCCTTGGGTTTCCTAGGATGTTGATTGAAGATCCAGTTCATCAGTTTGTATGTATAACATTCATTAAATGTTTTATTCTTCGATGGACTATGATACTTAGTCAAAATTGTAGATTCATTACTGTTGATTTCTTGAAGATCTTTCTCTGGTTTTTACAGCTATATTGTTGATTTCTTGAAGATCTTCCTCTAATTCTTAGAGTCTTATTGTTAATTTCTTGAAGATCTTTCTCTGATTCTTAGAGTTTTAGCGCTGCCACCATTTATTAGTGTGCTACTGTTATTAACACACATTGAGTATGTGTTGTTTGAGATGTTGAGTCTTGAAATAAAGTCAAGCATGATAACTTTAAAATGGTTTATTCTCTAAAAACAACAGTGTTAACATCTCCATCACAGGAGTATAGCTGGTTTGGTCGGATGACCAATTCAGGTGAAGTATAGATAAGAACTGCCTAAAATATCGATATCACAGATATCGTATATTTAGTTGTCTCAGCATTTAAACACAATATGTAAACTTTACATTAGTCTAGGAAGACACCTGCATCCGGTGGCGACACAATCTTTCACACGGTATGCATTTGTGTTTATGCTTCAAAAAAATGTTACATTGCTGAGAGATGCAAAATGCATCCTGTTATGATTTTGTCTGACCACAGCAAATCTCACGCTAGCTTCTTCTTCCACAATGACATATTACGTCATGTGTTTTAAACATGTAATAACTAATTATTACACATACGTATGGGTTCGTGATTGGTTAACGGAAAAGCAACGGAGTCTAGAGAGTAAACATGAATGAACAGAATGGGAAACTTGTCCAGAGCAAGTATTTATGTGAAATATGGGAGTGACAAGGTAATAACAAAATGTATAAAAGGGATTTTGACGAAGGAAAATTCTATTTCTGGCGAGAGACCTGTGACGCCCCGTGAAAAAGTCCTTCTTTCTACTTTTTCTGATATAAATGTTCCAAATATACCAGAAAAAAATAAAAGCATGGAATGCAGAGGTTACTACCCTCGCGCGAGCACCTCGTGAGTGTCGTGTATACATCAGGGGCGTGTGAAAACCACTATTCACAGGCTGTCTTCCAATTAGATAACTCCTTCATCAAAGGGAAGGGCCGTAACAAAGACCCCAGAAACCACACTTGTACCACGCCACCGTCACCCACACGAACGCCTTCTAGGTCATCCTTCTGCAAGAACATATGGCTTGGCAAGGAAAGGGTGAAAAAAAAAATAAAAATAAAATAAAAGCAATCAGTTTTTTACTTTCCTTATATTATTGTGTGATGTTAGCTTTTATTATGTAACCTTGAGAGTGAGAGCATAGGGTGCTCGTTTATTAGCTCGAGTAAGGGAGGTGATTTTCCCGTTCTCCGTTTTTATACGTTCACGAGTTATTCAGGCCTCCTCTTATTATCAGAGTTGATGATAGTACGTTTAATGTTATACACGTTTTATTGATGTGGTTACTGTTAATATAGCTAACACTATTAGTAGGAACGTTGGTGTATGAGTCATTAATTGGGTTCGATTTATACCGACACCCTTAGCTCCGCCTTGAGTTATGCTTAGCTCCGCCTTGAGTTATACGCCGCTATAATGGATACTCATTGGGTGAGAACTAGTCAGATATTTGGAGTGCAACGGTGAAATCCGGCACTCAGACTCCGGCTGAGACCTTTTTGCACACGAACCTTTGTCATGTTTGATCTCAATTACACCTTTCCGGCCCCTTTTTTCATCGAATCTCCGGCTTCGCTGGAGATAACTCAAACATTCATTGAGGTTAATGTTATCGTACCGGTGACGGTCACGATCTCACGGGGACTGGCCTTTGCTACCGGATCTCCCATACAAACAGAGATCAAGCAGACGTCCAGAACCGGAGTTAACAATGTGATACCGATGAGGATTTCACAGTTTCATTATTACGGTCCCTTTTTCATCGAATCTCCGGCTTCACTGGAGATAACACAGACATTCAGTTTTAGAGAATGTTATCGTACCGGTGAGGATCACGTTTTCACGTTGCCGGACCTTTGTCACTGGTTCTCCGGTACAAACTGAAATCAATCAGACGATCAGAATCAAGGTATGAACCCTTTTTCATGAATAATCACAATATCGTCATTACGGTCCTTTTCATCGAATCTCCGGCTTAACCGGATATCGTACAGGCGATCAGCATTGAGGTTAATATTAGATTTCCTCTGGTTCACGTTGTCACTATGACGGACCTTTGTTTGTACCGGGGATGGTTACCGGAGATCCGGTACAGTCGGAGATCACTCAGACCACGGGTGGCCAATCTTTTGTTTTACCTGTAAAGGGAAGGTTTTTAAAAAAAAAAAAAAAAAAAAAAAATTATTTATGAACGTAACTATGCCTATATTTATGCATGTATTTAATTCTAACTATGTATAAATATGGATAAATATCCATACAACATCGTGTTCAAATAGAATTAAATTAATTGTGCCTATATTTATGCATATTCAATCCTAACTGTCTAAATATGGCTAAATATCCATACAACATAGTGTTCAAATAGAAATACATTAATTATGCCTATATTTATGCATAGTCAATTCTAACTATGTCTAGATATGGATAAATATCCATACAACATAGTGTTCATATAGAAATAAATTTCCACCCAGTGGCGAATGCGCCAACAGTGTCACATTTCATGAATACAAGTGTCGCACTATACCCCAGAAGATAATACATTAAATAACTTGTCTTTAAAATTGCTTTTTAAGAGTTATACAGCTGATCCCAGCCTGTGAATAGGATCGCTAACCAAAGTTCAAGGAACATCCAGACTTATGTCCCCTTTGTGTTACAGAAGGTTCGCCTGCATGGTTCCCATCAGGATGATGATGATTCTCTCTGGCCTGCAAGAGAGGCTCTCCACCCTTGGGTATCGAAGTTGGGAAGGAATGCTCCATCTAGAGGTCCCTATCTCCTCGGAGTGTCCTCTCTAAGGTTGGACAACGACCCCATGGACGGGCAGGTATGTGGGGATGAGTTTTGAGCCTTCAGCTTTGCAATTACCTACGTCACCGACCTAGGACCATTAAAGGATCCTAATGTTCATGTTACCCTGCATAAACTGTGACGGCTAAAAGCAACACATTCTAAGGAAATCCAAGGGGCTATGACGCAGCTCTAAGGTATGGTGGTGAGTCAGTGCCGTTCAGGAACTCGGATATAGGTGGTACCATAAATCTGGAGGGCATAGACGTCCTCCCTCTGGGGGACCTAGATTTTACTCCCAGGTACTAGAATTCCCATTCAACGGATTCGTTCGATTGAAAGAGATTGCCTTGGTTAGCTTAGACAAGGTACCGAAGGTAACGGTATTATTTCCTAAAGGGCAGGCCCGATCTGTCTGGACCAGGATGTTGTCAGCCTGGGGGGTACGATAATTCCAGGCTCTGCCCTTCCAGTTCGACCTACACGTTTGTTGGTCTGATCGGGTCAGTTGTGGGAAGTACGTTCTGTCTGAGACCTCTATCAGACAGGAATCGATAGTTGGTTTCCCACTCGTCATCACAGCCTTCCTCTGGTTCGATGCTTTTGTATCTGACCCCCCATCATCAGGTGGTCTACCTCACTGATTCCCCAGGTACACAGCCCAACTCCGTTGGGATGTTTTGCCTGCATGCAGCCCTAGATCCGAACCCTCAGGCTCCTTTCATGGACACCAGAGAGGAAGCTACAGGAGTAGAAGACAGTCCCGACATCAAGGCGGACCTAGGAAAAAGGGGGCTCGGAGAAGGGAAGGACCTAGATTCACTCCCTCACAACGCGGTGGTCCCGGTAGAGGGAAGACTTTACCACTTTCGTGACCATTGGACTCGGTCTGTGGGATCATAGCATAGTCTCTAACGGTTTGAGATGAAAATGGCCTCAAGGTCCTCCTCCTCCGCCAGTGACCTTCTCCCAGAAATCCACTCCCGTCCTGAAAGAGTACACCACAGGGTTACTCAAGAAAAAGCAATCAAACGACCATCTCTTAGGTACGGACCTTACTTCCCCGTGGGACCGTCACCACCTCTGTCGATCTTACCGACCGCTATTAGCTTGCGCCTATAGCTCGAAACTTCTCTTCTTATCTGGGTTTCCACCTAAGCAGGAAAGCCTTTGTGTTCAAGACATGCCCTTCGGCCTCAACATTGATCCCAGGATATTCACGAAACTGGGAGAGGCAGTGTTAGAACAACTCAGGAACCAAGAGATACAGATCATTGCTTATCTGGCCGGTTGGCTCATTTGGGCCCGGCCGGCCATAGAAGGCAACAGAGCT
The DNA here is from genome assembly GCF_036898095.1 of Palaemon carinicauda. Classification (NCBI taxonomy): domain Eukaryota; kingdom Metazoa; phylum Arthropoda; class Malacostraca; order Decapoda; family Palaemonidae; genus Palaemon; species Palaemon carinicauda. Next base: position 36,711,187 of record NC_090746.1, on the reverse strand, counting down.
ACGAAGGAATTACTTCGATCGCTCGACAACCTGTGATTTCGGGTCAATCTCCATAAGTCTCGCCTGCGACCATCAGGCCACTTAGAATGGTTAGCCATTCAGTGGGACCTTTCGAAGCACACGTTGTCTCTCCCTTCCAAAAGTAAGAGGAATAGGTTCCAAGATCAAGAATTTCTCAAGCACAAACAGGTGTCCAAAGAGCCTAGAAAGTATCCTCGGCCTTTCCCAATTCACTTCAGTAACAGATCTCCTAATAAAAGCCAAACTCAAGACATCAATCGATTTTGGAGAAAGAGAGCTACAGTACCTATAAGAAGACAAGGTCTCGAAGATCCCCTCTGTCGGGAAAATGGGACTACGCCCATGGTCCGAACCGAAGAACCTCTCCAAAGCGGTTCCTCTACAATTCCCACCTCCACAAGTGACATTCCATTCAGCCGTGTCTCTAAGTGGATGGGGGGATTTCTCCGAACATCAGATGTTTCAGGTTCTTGGTCACTAGCCATGAAACAGTCCCATATCAATGTTCTCGAAGCCATGGCAGTGTTCTTGACCCTGAAGAGAGAGACTCCTCCGAGGTCGACCCACATCAGAGTAGTGTCAGACAGCACAGACGAGGTACACTACGGAAACAGGGGAGGATCCAAGTCACCCAACCTGAATCAGATCCTGGTCACTTTCTTCGCCTGGGCAACAGAAAAGAACTGGTTCCTGTCAGCACCTCACCTAGCGGGAGGCCAGGATGTGAGAACGGGCTCACTATCCAGGACGAGTTCCCTGGAGTCAGAATTTCACTCCGGTGGATACTCAGGTTCGTTCCAGGCATCCAGGTAGATCTATTCACATCTCAGATCAATCACAAACTTCCTTGTTATGTGACCCCAATCCTGGACCCTCGGGCTCATGCCATGGACGCATTACCCCGGGATTGGAACCATTAGAGGAAGATTTCCCTATCTCTCCCAGTGAATCTTCTAAAAACTTTAACACCGACTGCGCTCCTTCCGGGGCGCAGTGGCTTTAGTACCACCTCACTGCCCAAGAACAGTTGGTTTCCTCTCCTCCTCGAGTGGAAACTCCGTCCCATCCGGATCCCGTTCCTCAAACTGACCCGAGTATTCCAAACTCACTGTGTCAGATTACTCAAGGATGTCCAAAACCCTAACTTTGTGGACTACAGGAAGTTGGCAGCTCGTAGAGACGCGAACATTGAACCGGAAAACGATTTCTTCATCGAATCAGACAAAAGGGACTCGACAATTCGCCAATATGATTCGGCCGTTAACCCCCAAAATAGGTGGTCCCCTTGGAAAGTTATTCCTCTTCTCCAAGATACTTCTCTATGTCCGGTCACCACTCTCAGGGCCTTTTTAGCCACGACTGCTACCCGATCGTCTGGCCCCTTGTTTATCAGAGAACAAGGAGGTACCATTCCCATACGTGGTATTAGGCTATAGATCCTATACTTCGTTTAACAAGCCAATCCGGGATCATTTCCCCCAGAAGATGGACTTTGATGACCTTATAAAGTTCACGGGTTGGGAATCTCCTATGGTCTTCAAACGCCACTATCTAATGAACTTACAGGCTCTTAAATACCCAACAGTTGCAGCTGGGAGCCTTATCTCTCCCCAGTGATCTTTTGTTCTTCCTTTCATCCATCTCTTTTCTTCTCCCTCCTACCCGCCACTCGCACCACGACGCCGCTTCCTTGGTGGTTCGTTAGCCCTAAGTTTATTACATATTAGGTTATGTTTGTAACTATTATTGATTACCGTTGTTATAGGGTTGGGATATTCTTAGCCATGTCAGTTTTGTAGCATGTTTCCTCTGATACTCGGAGGCTTCCCTGTTATCATGTTTGTTTACCTTAATTATTTATGATTTTCTTTACATGGTGTTGTTTCTCTCCCCTCATTAAATTAGTTATTGTTGGGCTTGGAAGGCATTCTCTGGTACATTTTCACCCGGCGCCACAGATCGACCCAGAAAAGGGATTTTGACGAAGGAAAAATCTATTTCTGGGGAGAGACCTGTGGCGCCCGGTGAAACCCTTCCCCCTTTATTTTACACGATCCCACCCTTTCCTTTCCAAGCCGTCATGACCATTACAGAAGGATGTTGTTCAGATGGCGCTCGCGTCGTGGCGTGGGTGGTGCGGCGATGGGGGTGTGTCTAGGGCCGTTGTATCGGCCCATCCCTTTGACGAAGGAATTAACTAAATGGAAGACAACCTGTGAATAGTGGATTTCACGCGCCTTTGCTTTATACACGACACCCAAAAGGTGCTCGCGCGAGGGTTGTAACCTCAGCATTCCATGCTTTTATCTTTCTCTGGTATAATTGGAAGGTTTTATCAGAAAAGACATACAAGAAGGACTTTTCACCGGGCGCCACAGGTCTCTCCCCAGAAATAGATTTTTCCTTCGTCAAAATCCCTTTTCTGGGTCGATCTGTGACGGCCGGTGAAAATGTACCAGAGAATGCCTTCCAAGCCCAATAAAGTACAGTAATAACATAATGAGGAGAATACAATCACCATGTACGACAATAATATAATATAATAATGTAAGTAAACGTCCAATTACCAACTAGCCAAATGACATAGGGAACGTAAGGCTAAATAACTATGACGACAAGGAATCAACTGAGTGTCGAATCGCAAAAGGCATCAAACCTTACATGTCTAAGCATATCTAAACATTAAAGGAACGGTAACTACAATAACAGTTAAACCATAGGAATTAAACATGGCAAATATCATAGGGCTAACGAACTACCCAGGAGAGTGGCGACGTGGTGTGAGTGGCGGGTAGGAGGGAAAAGAGAAGAGATGGAAGAAAGGAAGTAGAAGAGATTAATGGGGAGGGATAAGGCTCCCCGCTGCCATCGTCGGGTATTTAAGGGCCTGTAAGATCTTTAGATAGTGGCGTTTGACAACCATAGGGGATTTCCAACCCCTATATTTTTTAAAATCATCAAAGTCCCTGTTCTGGAAGTAATTGATGGAGGTATCTACTGTCCGTATATCATGAGCCTGGGGAAATGATTCCGGATTAGTATGTTTAAAGAAGTAGAGGATTTGTTGCCTGATACCGTGAATGGAAATAGTACCTCCTTGTTCCCTGAT
>NC_090746.1:36639917-36707557 GCF_036898095.1 Palaemon carinicauda | reverse complement strand
GGTAGGGAAATATTAACCCGCCCCATGTGCAAACTTTACATACGTATGGGTTCGTGATTGGTTAACAGAAAAGCAACGGAGTCTAGAGAGTAAACATGACTGAACAGAATGGGAAACTTGTCCAGAGCAAGTATTTATGTGAAATATGGGAGTGACAAGGTAATAACAAAATGTATAAAAGTAATATATGACGATCAAATGGAATGTATGATAAATGACAAATTCGTAGATAATTTGTATTTTTCCTAACTATGCAAACCTTATTACTTCGGCGTAGCTGAATGACGAGCCATTAGAATTTTAACGAGGGTTTACTACCCCACCGCTAGTTAGCGGGGGGTAGGGAGGGGTAGCTTGCTAAACCCCCCCCCCCCCACCTCCTCACACACACTAGTGAATGCTTCACTTTGCTTAGAGGTAGGACTTATCCCGGGGGACAGGGCTGGCGGGCAAATATGTAAAAATAGCTAAGGTTTGTATAGTTAAGAAAAATAAAAATTATCTACGAATTTGTCATTTGTTCCGTAACTGAAATACAAACCACGCTATTTACATGGGGTAACTCAACCCTTAGGAAGAGAGGTAAGTCCCTGCCATACTGGCTTTGGCTTTGCCCGGGGACTCCATATTCGAGTTTGTAAGTACTAAGGAAATAAGGAGTCCCTGCGCCTCGCTAGCATGCTGTGAAACTGCTGCAGCCTACATAAGCTGTGTGCGAAGGTGAGGAAGTGACTCGTCCTAGGAAGTTGACCTGGAGTTCTTCAGATGGAAATCTAGGCTAAGACTCTCCCAATACCACCTCGTCAGGGTATGGGGACATGTATTACACTTAATACTAGGAACACAAGGGAGCATGGTTTACCTGCAGTGGTTCAAGGTCAGCTATGCAGAGAACCCAGGATGCTGCTTTCTCCAAGGGAGGAGAGGATGAAGAAAAGAATAAGGGCCAGACAGATCTTTTCATTCACGCAGACTAAAACCGGGTAACAATGCCCTCAACCTTCTGCTACTTGTCTATTAAGGAGCCTGAGGTTAGACCAGCTGTTGTGCAGCCACCACAGGGCCGATAGAGAACGTATCGAGCCTCCTGTGTGTCCCGTCTTGCAGGTAGTGGGCCGTGAAGGTGGTCTGATGCTTCCACACCCTAGCTTGCAGGACCTGCGTCACTGAATAATCTTTATTGAGGGCCAGGGACGTAGCTATGGCCCTGACATCATGCGCTCTAGGGCGACGTGATGGAGAAGGGTCGGGATTCAAGGCCAGGTGTATTACCTTGCGAATCCAGGCCGAGATAGTATTCCTAGTGACCCTCCTCTTCGTTTTCCCAGTGCTCACGAACAAGGCTTGCACCTGGGGACGAATTGCAGCTGTTCTTTTAAGATACAACCTCAGACTCCTTACTGGGCACAGTAGGAGATGGTCTGGGTCATCTGTTACAGAACGAAGACTCGAAACCTGGAAAGAGTCGAACCTAGGGTCCGGCACTCCCGGATTCTGAGTCTTGGCAACAAACTCAGGGACGAATCTGAACGTTACCTCCCCCCATCCCCTTGAATGAGCGATGTCGTACGAGAGACCATGCAATTCCCTGACTCGCTTGGCCGAGGCCAACGCTAGCAGGAACACCGTCTTCCAGGTAAGGTGGCAATCTGAAGCCTGGCGTAATGGTTCGTAGAGAGGCCTCTTCAGAGACCTGAGAACTCGAACCACGTTCCATGGAGGAGGTCTCACTTCCGACTGAGGGCAGGTAAATTCATTAACTTCGTATGAGAAGGGAAAGTTCCAGCAAGGAAGAAATGTCCACTCCTTTAAGCAAATACACGAGGAACTCCGCTATTGCTGGAATAGTGGCATCGAGTGGAGAGATACCCCTTCCACGACAACAACCACAGAACACTCGCCACTTCGCCTGGTAGACCCCTGCGGATGACTTGCGCAGGTGTCCAGACATCCTATTCGCAACTTGTTGCAAAAATCCTCTCTCAGTGAGGAGATGTTGGATAGTCTCCAGGCGTGAAGTCGAAGCGAAGCTACGGCTTTGTGGAAGATGTTGACGTGTGGTTGTTTGAGTAGCTCGTGACATGGAGGGAGTTCTCTCGGAACCTCCGTGAGGATTTGCAGAAGGTCCGGGAACCATTCTGCGTGATGCCATAGCGGAGCTATCAGGGTCATCGATAGATTGACCGATATTCTGGTCTTGTTGAGCACCCTCCTCATCAGACAGAATGGGGGAAAGGCGTACAAATCGATGTTGTCCCACCGTTGTTGGAAGGCATCCTGCCAGAGAGCCTTGGGGTCCGGGACTGGTCAGCAGTACAGCGGGAGCTTGAAGTTCAATGATGTAGCGAACAGATCCACCGTCGGGGAACCCCACAAAGTCAGGACTTTGTTGGCTACTAGACGATCCAAAGACCACTCGGTGCTCACTATCTGCGTCGCTCTGCTCAGACTGTCGGCGAGCACATTCTTTTTGTCTGGAATGAAGCGAGCCGCTAGTGTGATGGAGTGGACTTCGGACCATCTCAGAATCTCTACTGCAAGATGGGATAGCTGTTCTGAAAAGGTACCTCCCTGCTTGTTGATATAAGCCACCACCGTGGTGTTGTCGCTCATCACCACCACAGAGTGGCCCACCAGGACTTGGTGGAACTTCTGAAGTGCCAGGAACACGGCCTTCATTTCTAGAAGGTTTATGTGAAGGTACTTTTCTGATTCTGACCACAGGCCTGAGGTCCTGTGGTTCAGAACGTGGGCCCCCCACCCTTTCTTTGATGCGTCCGAGAACAACATCAAATCCGGGGGAAGGACAAGAAGATCCACTCCCTTTCGCAGGTTCTCATCTGCCACCCACCACTGGAGGTCTGTCTGTTCCGCATGACCCACAGGGACCAAAGTGTCCGGGGAATCGTGTCCTTGATTCCACCGGGACTTGAGTCGCCACTGGAGAGATCTCATTCTGAGGCGACCGTTGGGAACGAGACAGGCCAGGGAGGAGAGGTGGCCGAGGAGACGTAACCACGTTTGGGCTGGGAGTTCTTCTCGATTAAGGAAAGGCCTCGCGACCTTCCTCAGCCTTGCTATCCTGTCGTCTGATGGGAAGGCTTTGTGGAGATTGGTGTCTATGACCATGCCTAGGTATACCAGTTTCTGAGAGGGCTGCATGGAGGACTTCTCGAGATTTACCATGATCCCTAGATCCTGGCAAAGTTCGAGAAGCTTGTCTTGGTGGCGAAGAAGGGTTACCTTCGAGTCCGCTAGGATCAACCAGTCGTCCAGATAACGAAGGAGACGGATGCCGATCCTGTGAGCCTACGATGATATCAGGGTGAACACTCTGGAGAACACCTGAGGGGCTGTGGAGAGACCGAAACACAGCACCTTGAACTGGTAGATCTTGTCGTCTAGGCAAAATCTTAAGTACTTCCTTGAAGACGGATGGACTGTGATCTGGAAGTACGCGTCCTTCAGGTCCAGTGTACACATGAAGTCTTGTGGTCTCACTGCAAGTCTGACCGTGTCTGCCGTCTCCATACTGAATGGAGTCTGTTTGACAAACCCGTTCAGGGTTGAGAGGTCGATGACTGGTCTCCAACCTCCAGACGCCTTCTTTACAAGAAAGAGTCGACTGTAGAAGCCTGGGGACCCGTCCACTACCTCTTGGAGAGCTTCCTTCTTCAACATGGTCTGGACTTCTGCCCAGAGGGCCTGCCCCCTTACTGATCCTATAGTAAGGGAGCTCAATGACACTGGATTCGCTGTCAGGGGAGGTAGAGAAGCCGTGAACGGGACACGATAACCCTGACCGATTACGGAAATCATCCAGATATCTGCCCCGAGTTGCTGCCACCTTGCCGCGCAACTTTGTAGGCATCCCCCCACTGGTGGACATGCAGGGGGAATGCCAATCCTAGTGTCTACGGCCTCGGCCGTTTCCTCTAGGGTTCTTACCGCCCCTGGAGGACTTTTTGCTCCTTCTGCTCTTGGCAGGAAAGGGCTTAGAAACCTTCGGCTTTGCTGCTGTCGTCTTCTTTGTGTCCTTAGCTGGACGGGGCTGTTGGGCTGCTGGAGGTTTGTAGGGCCTCGATGTCAGGGCCCTATGGATGAGGGAATCCTGGTTGGACTTCCTCCACCTCTCAGCGGTTAGCTCCACGTCCTTAGGCTCAAACAAACTCTTACCAAGCACAGAAGAGTGTCTGAGCCTGCTAACGTCCGAACTGGGGACCTTCTAGTGGAATCTCTCAGCCACTGCGTCCCGTCGTTTGAGAATCGTGTTGGCCCACAAGCTCGAGACTTGGTGGGCCAGAAACTCAATGGTCCGCGTGCCTGAGAGCAAGAATGTCTCCAGTGCCTTCCTGGTGCTTTCTTTGGACAGGTCCTCAGACTGCACCAGGATGCCCAGAGACCCCAGCCAGATGTCAAGCCACGAAGTTGCCTGCATGGCACATTTCATCACATTCTCCTGGCTTAGGATCTCAGTAGCTGAATAGGACACGTGCTGGTTGAAGAGTCTCTCTAGAGGGACTCCCCCAGTGAGTTCTTCCACGGAGTGGTGAACTGGAAGACCCAAAAAAGTCTCCTCAAGGATCTCAAAATACCTCCTCTGATGGACTCGAGGAGGAGGGAGGAGCTTGTTACCGGCGCTGGATCTACTGGAGGAGGCAAGCTCAGAGAGCTGGCCCTCGACCTTGTCTCTGGCACTCTTCATCCCTTGTGACCAGGGCAAAGCTGCACTGGCCCTAGAGGGTTTCTGGGTGCCGTAGACTCGGTCCAAGACCATGTCCTTACCCTCACGAGGAGGAATCTCTGGGTCCGGAATCCCGTTGAGGTTCCTCATGAGGGTCAGAACTTGCCAGAACGCGTGTTTTGACTCTTGGTGCTCTCCTCCTGAAGGACTGGCAGCAAAGTCTCCAATCCCCAGTGGCTCTTCCTGGGGGGACTCGTGGACATCCTCCGAAGGTCTAGCTGGCTCCTGTCTGATCCTTGCCGACGACTTGGGAATCGTCTTAAGAGTCCTTCGGTTCCCTCCTGGGAGGGATACAGGACTCGAGTAACGGTGGATGCAGGCTCTTTTCGACCCCTGATCGAGAAGACTTCTCAGGAAGAGGCGGAGTTTCCCCGGCTTGTCCGACTCTCCTGAGGATGGGCAATCCTCACCCGCAGGGGAGGGAGAGAAAGTCTGGGGGGGAGAAGGAGGGAGAGAAAGTCTGGGGGGGAGAAGGAGCCTTACGCAAGGATTTGCGAGGAGACAGGATAGCCCTCGGAGATGTCTCCACGGAGGGGACTCCTCTCTTCCTCTTCAGGGGGAGAGGCAGCCGCCGCTGATTTGTGACCCAAGTCAGAGAGCACAGGCTTCATAGCCTGCATAAGAGCTCTGACCAGGGTCCCGAACCAGGGCTGCTGGCTGACAGTTGCCCTGTCAGACACTCCCACTGGAGGAAAGGGGATCATTCGATCCCTTAGAGGAGTCGACAAACGAAGGTTCGCCTGAAAAGAAGCTGGAAAGAAAGAGTCCTTAGACTTGTCCGGGAACCGCCCCTCCTCTGGCGAGTGCGCTGTTCTGCGCTTGCGGGGAGGGGAACAAGATGATGACCTGTCAGCCTGACGATCTCGCTGGAGGTCGCGCGATGAGCCCTGTCCTGGGTCGCGCGCGAAAGGATCGTGCGCCACAGGAATTTCGCGCGGGCGCGCGCGCATGGGCACGGGCGTGCGAGGTTGGTGGCGCGGGCTTGTGGGCGCAATGGCGCGCAGGAGATGGCGCGGGCGCGTAGGCGCGCAGATGGCGCGGGCGCATGGGCGTGGACGCGTGTAGGAGATGGCGAGGGCGTGTGGCGCGCAGGAGCTGGATCGTGAGGAGGGGTTGAGGGCTGGATGCGAGGGCGCGCAGTAACCTGATGCGGTACTGTCTGGCGCGAGTGAGCAGTAGCGAGTGGGCGCGTATCTGGAAGTATTGGGCAAGTGCGCAGCCTCGTGATAGCGCGAGGGTGGGTCTGCGCGTTGGCGCGCAGGTGAGTGCTGAGCCGTCTGAGCAGGTATGTTAACCTGAGGAGACCGTGGGCACGCTGGGCACGCAGGGGATCGTGGGCGCGCAGGTGTGCGCTGCTGCGATGGGCGCACAGGTGTGCGCTGTTGAGTTGCATGGGGCGCCTCGAGAAGCAACTGGAACCTGGCGCGCAACTGGAACATCGCGCGCGACTGGAGGAGAGCGTACAGGATTACGCAGGGGTACCTGTGAGCGCCCGTGCGCTCCTGGACTGCGCGCTGAGATGTAGAAGCGCGCTGGCGAGCACGTGTGCGCTGTATCAGGAACTGCACGCGATGGGCGTGCCTCGCGCCTAACTCAAGAAGGGCGCAGCAAGTCTAGAGGTAACTGTGAGCGCCTGTGCGCTAACCTAGGTGCCTCTTGGACTGCGCGCGACGTGGCAGGAACCGGTGGGCGCTGGGGCGCAGGTGGGCGCGTGTGCGCAGGTGAGCGCTGGCGCGCTGGATCAGGAACTGCTGGTGGGCGCCGGAGCGCAGAAGGTTGTGGGCACGCAGGGGAACCCTGGCGCGTAACAGGAACAGGAGCGCGCACGCTCGCAGGTGAGCGCTGTGGCGCTAAGTCTGGAACGGCAGCAGCAGCATGAGGGCGCGCAGGTTTAACCTGGCGCTTAAGGGTATGAGGCGCAGTTTTGCACTCAAGTCCCTTATGCCCCAAAGGGACCGGTGCCTGCGCAATGGCAGGTTTAGGTGGCGCGTAATGCGCATCAGCATCCTCAAAGGGTGACGGCAGGTCAGCAGGTCTGGGAGACTGGTCACAGGGTCCCGAAGGACGACCTTCCTCCGAAGGGGATCGCGAACGATCTCCGGAGAGGTCTAAGGTGGTAGCTGGCTGGATCGGCGAACGACGAGTCGTCTCCTCCGCAGAGGACTGTGGGGATGACGAGCCGAAGAGGCGCCTCCTAACTCCCTTGTGAGGAGAAGGAAGACCTCTACGGCGAAGGGGAGGACGAGCCTTCCGCCTTATACGCCCATGAGGGGCCGTGGGGTCAGCGAGCTGACCATCGTAGGGTCTCCGAAGAGGAGTCTCTGTAAGTGAACTCCCCCGAGGGGGAGAATCACCGGCAGGAGAGACCGTAGGACTTAGTTCCTCCCTCGAAAGATGTTTGGAGGGGGAAACTAAGCCTTCAGCTACCTCAGCAACAGGAACAGGGGTTTGACTAGACCCACCAGATGCCTCCATCACAACAACGTCAATGACAGACAGAGGATCTATCCCTACTGTAGTTGGCGATTGTTTGACAGCTGCACCTAGTTTGATCATGTCAAACAGGGCTTCCCTGGAGGGCAAACCCTGCAGCCCCAAGGAAGCCCAAAGCTGTAATAAATCATTGTTATTTACAGAAAAATCATTATTTAAATCCTCCTCCGGGGGAGGAGGGGCAGATGCCTCGCTATGGGAGGCAACTACCTCTACCGCACCCCGGGATCGGTCAACAGCAATACGGTCTACGCTACCACTCGCCGGCCTCTCGGAAGAGACCGCTCGAGGGGGAGCTTCCGAGGAGGAAAGGGCTACGGAAGAAGAAGTCTTGGAATTTTCTCTCTTCAAAGAAGCCTCTGAAGGAGAAATATCCCTTTTAGACTTTTTCTTCTAACGCCGGGCAAACCTCTCCCACTGGGAGGTAGACCATTCCCTACATTCAACACACGTTACCGCTATCACACTGTTGGCCCCTACAATGAGGACACAAGGTGTGGGGATCAGTGTCGACCGCCGACATAAAGGTCTCACAAGGGCGGCCAGGAAGTCCAGGACACGTAAGCATATTCAGTAATAGACGCCAACTTCAAACACACTGTGAGGAAGAAAAAGCAAAAACAGATTAATGGCAGTCAAAGCGAGGGAGAGAGCAGACAGGTCTGTTCTCCACCCGACCCAAAAGTAAAGTGAAGTATTCACTAGTGTGTGTGAGGGGGGGGGGGGGGGGGGGGGTTAGCAAGCTACCCCTCCCTACCCCCCGCTAACTAGCGGTGGGGTAGTAAACCCTCGTTAAAATTCTAATGGCTCGTTATTCAGCTACGCCGAAGTAATTACCCCATGTATATAGCGTGGTTTGTATTTCAGTTACGGAACAAATAATATTTGATGGGTATATAAAATGAGGTGATTTTATACGGTATCGGATAATAAAACGAGTCATACTGGGGTCAAACGTAATATGTATACGAGGGTATTACATAACTAATCAAATAATAGACTTGCATAGAGCTGGTAAAGAGACGAACAGTTACATTTCACGATTAGAGAAGAAGAAATCCTATTGGTGAAGGAAAAGTCTCTGCTCAGGGAGGCGGGGTTTTAGCGCAGAAAGTCGAAACCTGCTATATACAAACGTACGTACAAGAACGTCTACAACGGGCAAGTAGAATGGGAAAAATTAAATGAAAAACACTGCTAATGTTAGCATGAAACGTTAACATTTGATCTACATTGCACGTTGGCAGCACTGGTTACTGTATTTTTTCATGAGACTTAGTCTTTGCAACGGCACCTCCAAAGTTTATCCAGCTATACTGTTTTGTATTTTCCTCTGTTTATTATACACTCAAGAAGGTAATGTATAGAGAGGAAAAGGCTTGTTTTACGATTATATATCGTTTCCCCATTATGTTTTCCCCACCCAAAACCCCGAGTTCCACTGGGGGTCCCCCATTATCGTAGGATATAGATATATATATATATATATATATATATATATATATATATATATATATATATATATATATATATAATTCTGAAACTATTCATTTGCGACGGGAACGAGTGTCATTTTCGAAGAGAGCGTAATTTTTCCTGTAAGAAAAAGTAGTTTTTTTTCCTAGGTTACATTGCCCTGTAATACACTACAATAATACCTAAATGGGAAACTAAGACTTACTCTTACACACAAAATGTCAGCATAAACCTACTACTACAATTATGGGGGACCCCAGTGGGAAGCGGGGTTTTTGGGTGGGGGGAGGAGGAGAAAAGTGATTTTCGGGGCACTACCAAACCTAGTACAACCACCAAACCTAGTACAACCACCTAACCTAACCTAGGGCCCTGTACCCCTACCTAGGCCTACCAGGGGCCTCCCCCCCCCCCTGCAACGCCCCCTTAAGGCCACAGTGATTTTCGGGGCCAAACGTGTAAGACGTCATAGTGGACGTTTGTCTGCGGATTATAGTAGTTACAGGGCTCATTTGAGCTTAGTAAAAACAAGACACAGTCAATAATAACAACAGACTTAGAAAAATTCTGGGAGGAAGACAAGAGTAGCGCGAGTTTGATAGTCGATATTTCGACTGTTATTGAATTTCACTAAATTCTCATTCGTATACCACTATTTACATACATTCCTACACATTCTAGTAAAAATACAGTGAATATCACTGATATCTTCATGCGGCCCTCTCCTGGACATTAACCTAAATATTAACTACAGACAAGTTTCTCAAATATTAAGAGGCTATTATGCTACAGTAGATGATTGGCCGAGATGATAGTCTATATACACCATTCAGCAATGAGTTAATGGTTTATGGTAGTAACTTTAATCCACAACAATGCAATAACCCAGACCTAACGTAGGTCTATGGTAGCTTATATGATGACACAATTCACCCACAATTCAAACAGACTTACTCATTTTTCCAACGGGATATTTCTTACCTTAACAGGATGATCTTCTAAAAAAACCTGCACCATTCGCCTACCACCGGGAATTACGATACAACTTTTAACGTAAATATAGCTGTAATCGCAATGTCTCCTGAGGAAGGCTACCATTAGCTGGGATGTTGTGGATGTTCCACAATTGATACACTTTCATATTATTTAATACTACCAAACAGATTACAATTATCTTATAAAATAAAATTTGCAGAATATACAAAATGTTATATAGAGTATTATACTTCGAGAATCACAGACACAAGAAGAGATTGAAGACAAAGTTACAATGGAAAAATAAACAACGATATATCCGTTGTCAAGTTCAGTGTTGCCAGATGGGTTAGTCTAAAAATCCCATAACCTCATGATAAAAAAATCACCAAAACAACCCAAAAATCCCCATTTCCACAAATATATTTTCTTCTGATCCTGTAGGTTTTACTAATATAGAAATTACTCACAATACTTTATATGAGTGCAAGCAAACTAATTGCAACAATATAAAGGTCAAAGACTATATACTTGTTTTGCAGGTTGCGACCAAAGACTATAATACTGACTCGCCGATCATTGCAGTTTTACCAGGGCTAGCTGTTAAAATTTCTCTAAATAGCCTGATTAATTTTTCCTGGATGACAAAATTTCCTTGTATATATATATATATATATATATATATATATATATATATATATATATATATATATATATATATATATATATATATATGTATATATATATATATATATATATATATATATATATATATATATATATATATATATATATGTGTGTGAAGAATTTTCTTCACTCTTCTTTTAATCGTATTTTTAGCTTTCTTCTACTAATACTATAGCTACCCCTTAAACATTCTCTCTTACATCTAGTTTTCTTTAACGAATATAGGGAGGACTAATTTAAACTTAAACTTGTTGACAGTGGCGCACGCCATGCTCGTGACGTCACAGCGTAGATACGCACAACAGAGGGCCTTAGTAGTAACCCCGGCGTATGTTGGTTCTTTCCTTAAACTACGTGGGTCGAGATTAAATTCCTAAACTGAATTTTTATATATATTTCAATATTGCTGAATTAATGCATCTTATATTTCTCAATACCAATTAAGGTTTGTTAATTTTAAGATGTATGCCCATCGCACCAGTCCATTGCTGATTAATCATTTAAAATATTAATTTTTAGCAAGCCAGAATAGGTAGGATTATTGTATATATAAACTCCCTTAGAACAGCGAGATTTCTCTAAAGTATTTAGTACAAAATCCTGCCTCCTCTGCACTCCTTGGAACAATACATTGCTCTGTCCTGAAGTCCCGATATGGCACCCCCAATGGATTACCGCGCGCATCATGACCGTCACTTGTTTGGCAAGGTGAAGTCAGGTGATCTCCTCGACCTTAGTGTCGCCCATTCGAACAGACGCTGTCGTGACCGACTGACCGGCCCGGTCAGTTTTAATCCGTGCACCTCTGGCTCACCCCCATCCCCCTCTCTCCCAAAACTCGACTCGCAAAAGAGTGCTGCCGGTCGGAGAGATTGAGAAGAAGAGGACCCTGGTGTACCATAGTTGCAGCCAAAGTGAGAATTTTTGGGGTGGGCCAGAAAAGAGTGCAAAGTGCAACCAGGTCAACAGCTATCACGGGCATAGGACTAATCTTCAAAGGAGTGCAGGTACTACATCAATGGCCATAGTTATTCCCCCATTATTTAGCTTAGACTAATTTTAACTTTATAGGGAACCTGGCTTTTACACTATTCGGACTGTGTGTGGTGTGATTGTGTGTAAATATTTTTCCGTTATCATTTCTGGTTTGAGACTAGCATAGTCTCTGGGTCACGTGGGCCACGTGCCAGACCTCATTTTGATTTTTTATTGTTGCAGACCACGTGTCTAACCCATCATTTTTATTATTTTGAATTGCTTTTAATTTGCATTCCTTTTATTATTCCATTTTTGTGTTGTTAAGATGTCCGTTTTCTTTTAATGTAAATTTGTGAATAAATCAATATTAGGTTAATTAAACCTCTTTAGTATTTTTTGCTCCCTCATTTATTTAATGTTTAAACGGAATATTTAAAGAGTAAAACCTAAGTAAGTCTATAGGTGGTAACAGCGAGGAACTTTGCATTAATATATTTGCTTCGAAGGTAAAGATCTTTATCTTTAAACTTTTAAACTACTTTACATCACTGCTCCCATTTTGGATTTTGTCTAATTACATTAACGTAAAATACCTGTCCAGCATCTCATTGGGGTAGCTGGGATGGAGCCGGAACAGAGCCTGAGAATGAGATGACTATAGACCTGACAAAGCTAGAGTAGGCCATAAATTATTGCTAATCCTACGTGTGGAGTTCTCCGGCCTCTGGACAGTAAATTTCCCTTTTGTATTTAAGAGTGATGGTTAGTGAATTGTGACAGTAAAGTATTAGCAGGGTGTTTGTGCCCCGAGAGTAAGTGCTCATATCCTCCCCTGTTGAACTTTATGTAACTTTTATAAGGAGACTTTCCCGGACTAAGTTCCCACTCAGAACACACCATAAAAAATTCTCTACATATATATATATATATATATATATATATATATATATATATATATATATATATATATATATATATATATATATATTTAAAGGTGGCACAAGCCATCCGTTGAGATACTACCGCTAGAGAGTTATGGGGTGTTTTGACTGGCCAGACAGTACTACGTTGGATCCTTCTCTCAGGTTACGGTTAATTTTCCCTTTGCCTACACATACACACACAGACAGAATAGTCTAGCCTATTATTTACATATTCTCCTCTGTTCTTATGCACCAGACAACACTGAGATTACCAATCAATTCTTCTTCACCAAACGGGTTAACGACTGCACTGTATTTGTTCCCTGGCCACTTCCCTATTGTTAAGGGTAGAAGAGACTCTTTAGCTATGGTAAACAGCTCTTCTAGGAGAAGGGCACTCCAAAATCAAACCATTGTTCTCTAGCCTTGAGTAGTGCCATAGCCTCTGTACCATGGTTTTCCACTGTCTTGGGTAGGAGTTCTCCGGCTTGAGGGTACACTCAGGCACATCATTATATCTTATTTCTCTTCCTCTTGTTTTGTTAAAGTTTTTATAGTTTATATAGGAGATATTTATTTTAATGTTGGTACTCTTAAAATATTTAATTTTTCCTTGTTTCCTTTCCTCACTGGGCTATTTTCCCTGTTGGAGCTCCTGGGCTTATAGCATCCTGCTTTTCCAGCTAGGGTTGTAGCTTAACAAGTAATATATATATATATATATATATATATATATATATATATATATATATATATACATACATACTGCACAGTATATAAATGCACACACACACGCACATATATATACACACACACACACACACACACACATATATATATATATATATATATATATATATATATATATATATATATATATATATATATATATATATATATATAGGGGGGGAGTGATCCCCAGCTCTTCATTGCCACACTGAAATTAAAACTGAAAGCACCCAACAGGAATGTAGATAGCATACTTAGGTTTGATACAACTAAGCTTCTCGAAGATGAGCACAGAGAAACCTATGCAATTGAAGGTAGGAATCAATTTGTAGTCTTGGAGACATTAAGACACGCAGAGTAGATAATCAATGAAGGATGGTCTTATATTAAAAACACATACCAGTCAGTTGGTAGTGAAGTTTTGGGACCTAAAGTTACAAGAAGAAATCATGGATATCAAGTGATAGCCTACTTGGGATACTATAAAGATAAGACAAGGACAGAAATTGATTGTTGAAAGTTTTCGAGGAAGTAATGAAAATTACAAGGTTGAGTGTGCTAAATATTTCAGTATTGATAGTGAAGATAAAAGAAAAGCCAGGAATGATGATAATGGTCGAAAATGAAGGGACTTCCAGAGTACTTACAAGATTATTTTGTAGAATTTGGCGTGAAGAGGCAAAACCTGATGGATGGTAGCTAGGAGTGTTGGTGAAATGCCAAACTAGGGAGATCTGACTAAGTGCTATAATTACAGAGACATCGCACTTACGTCAGTTGTCATGAAAATGTATAGTATGCTCATTCTAAAGAGACTAGAGAGAAAGATGGATGAAAAGCTGAGAGATGAAAACGCAGGATTTAGAAAAGGTAAAAGTTTTAGCCACCAAATTTTCATTTTAAGACACGTGGTACAGCAATATGAAGAATATGGAAATCCCCTTTTGATGGCATTTATGGACTATGAAAAAGACTTTGATAATGTGCACCGGCTAATTTTATGGAGATTCCTGCATTATTATGGAGTTCCTCTTAAATATGGAAATTCGATGAAGTCTGTTCATGACCATAGCAAGTGCAAAGTTAATGAAAGTGGAGTCCTATCAAACAAATTTCCAGTAAGCAGTGGAGTACTCCAAGGGAATGTATTGTCACCCATGTTGATTATCCTCCTCGTGGATTTTGTAATGCATAGAACAGTTGGAGATGGTGGAGAAAGATTGGACTGGTTTGTTAACAGGAAATTAGCAGACCTAGAGTATGTTGATAACCCTGTCCTTATTAGCAGAACACCACAGGACTTGCAAAGTTTGCTTACCAGAATGCATGAAATATCACACGAGGTTAGCCTCAAGATAAATAGAAGAAAAACAGAGATGATGAGGACGGAATATGCAATGGAAGATCAAATATCATTGGAAGGAAAAAAAGGATTAATGAGGTGAAATCATTTAAATATTTAGGAACTATGATCTCTAATATAGGATCTTTAGAATTCGAGTTTAATGAAAAATTGAAAAAAAGCAAATCATACAGGGGCTAGGTTATGTAAAATTTGGAAATAAAATCACCTGAAATTACATATAGAAATCAGGCTATATAACAGTTCAGTGAGATCGGTGTTACTGTATGGACATGCGTTGTGGTATGACAATGAAACAATATCCAACAGATTTTATAGATTTGAGAACAAAGCCTCAGAGGAATATTGGGAGTTAAATGGCAGGATAGGATTAGAAATGAAACTATAAAAGAGATTACTCGAGTGCCATATGGGGATGAGATCGTGGTGATGGGTTGATAGAGAGGGTTTGGGTATGCTCTTTGCACTCCCCAAGAAAGATTAGTTCACCAAACTTTCAACTTGGCTCCACAAGACACTAGAAGAGTTGGAAGACTCAGGCTTACATGACTGAGGACTATGAAGCATGAAATAGGAGATAATGTATGGAGAAGTATTAATTTAATAGCTCAAGATAGAGATGACTGGCGAAATCTAACCAAGGCCCTTTGCGTTAATAGGCGTAGGAGGAAATGATGATGTTTGTGTATATATATATATATATATATATATATATATATATATATATATATATATATATATATATATATATACATATATATATATATATATATATAAATATATATGTATATATATATATATATATATATATATGTATATATATATATATATATATATATATATATATATATATATATATATATATATATATATATATATAGCTAAACTTCTAGTTACTTACCGGCACCTTATTGTTTATCTTTTTAGTATATATCATTGGACATCATCAGTCTCAGTTGGGCATTTGTTATTACCATATTTTCAGAAGATGCAGTTTCAAATGTTCTCTTAGCATGCTCAGTGAATTTCTCGGTTTGGTTTATCATCAAGTTTACTTGTGAAAAAATTCTTTCTACGCTTGCAGTCGAATGAGGCAAGCATAGTAGGGTTTTCATGAAATTTCCAAGAAGTGAAAACAAACGTGTTTCGTCACCTTTCTTCAAAGTGTATACTTTTCCCCCAAACTTAAAAGCATCCATGCCAGGCATGGTGTTTGAGTTTGCGTTCCTAAGCAAGCTCCAATCCCTGTTTAATTCTTTGAGTTGGTTTCCAGGCACTAAATTTGGGAAATGTGATGATAAAGAGGCAACAGAAGGAACAATTTTCATTAAAATAATGTCTGGTTCTAAGGTCTTGAGATTTGAGAGAATTCGGTTTTCAAGATCAAAATCTGGTTAGCACTCTTTATATAAAAATCAAGACATCTGAGTCGAAAAAAATCCAACTGCTGGGCACTGATGTCACTGCCTATGTTTCGGAGTGATGCAGCCACTCGACCTCCAAGATATATTTCATTCAATGGCAGAAAATTAGCAGGATCTCTTATTAAGACAGGTCGGTCGGTTTAGACTGCCCAGGCATTTTGCCTGGACGGAGATATTCGGACAGTTGCCAGAGCTGTCTATTGTAGTTAGCTAGGTTGTAAATAACGTTCGAGCATGGTCCTTAGGACTGCAAAGACATAAATCTTTGGATTTCCAGATTGCATTTCTTTGTTCAAGTCATTCAAGATGAGAAACACACAATCCAGAAATTCTAAATATAACTTGCTAAATGGATAATTTAGTTTCCGAAAAATAGATTCAGCCGTCACAAGCCTATCTTCCAAGGCTGCTTAAGTGAAAAAAAGTTTCAGAGCTGGAGTTGCACAAGTAACTGCTTTACAGCACTATGCAATGATAACCACCTGATATAATATGCAAGAGGTTGCAGTGATTAAAAGACAGGACTTGATGGCTTGGGTACTAGGTAGAGACTGCCCTTTATTCATACGCTACATGGGACTACATGATACCACATCCCCCTTATCACATATAAAGAATTGATTTCACATATTAACAAATCTGACATATAAGTATATAGAGATAAGCCATGAAATTTCCATATTCAAACATTTTATCCATTGTTTTCATCCCTTCACAATAAGCATGCATGGTACAATCGGTGATTGTGGATAGTAATATAAATATAATAGCTATTATCTTTCCAGACTTTGGTCCGAATAGTGTTGGTTACAGCAGGGCAGTCATAAATATGAAAATAAATGGCAAATTATTATTATTTTTTTATGCAAAGAACAACACCAAAATATAGTAAAACAAAATGAAAACCTGATATACATATATGTAACGACAGTGTTCGAAATGGAGCCTGTTCTCCTGTCCGAGACTCATAACTTTTCAAATAAAATTCATTATTCTGAACCACTTACCAGTCCTGAGACTGGTAACTTTTCTTGTTGAGTTTCAAACACTGGTAACGACCTCTCAGAATTTTCTGGCATGAAACAAGGGGGGTGTGTATATTATTATATAACTTAACACTTTATGGGAATCTATGGTATGTGACCGTGTTATTTTCAATATATCTGGATGGGGTTTTCACCAGCCGGCCTGACTTGGTATATACCGCTGTTGGATCTGCAGTGCTATCACTAGTTGCAGGGGTTTGGTGAGTTATTTCGGTCTCACTGGGTCGCGGTGGAGGCTGCGCTGATGATGTTAGAGCCTGATGCTGGGTGTTGGACGGTTCTGTGTTTGTCGCGAGCGGTGTCAGACGGATGTGGGACCGGTTCCTTCTGAGGCACGCTCTGTTTTGGGCTTCCACAATGTATGATTGGGGTTCTTCTGACTTACGCACCACTCTGCCTGGCACCTATGTGTGACTGGCCTTGTCAAATATTCGGACTGGTTGTTCGGGTTGGAGGTCTGTGAAGTACCATTGTGTCCAATTTGATCCTAGGCATTCCTGGGGGTGGTTGCAGGTCGTGATGTGTGCCAGATGCAGCTCGTATTGGCCTGGTAGGTCAGTGGTCACATTGCGACCGAACATGAGCTCTGCGGGCTGGTTGTCATATTGTCGATCGGGGTGGACCGTAAGTGGAGTAACGCAGTATGCATATCACCGCCTGTCTCAAGGCATTTTTTGATGATCGCCTTGCATGTTCCGACTGCGCGCTCTGTGAGGCCATTGGACTGAGGGTAATGTGGGCTTGATGTGATGTGCTCAATACCCCAGGCTTTTGTGATGTCCCTCATGGCTGCTCCCGTGTATTGATGTCCGTTGTCTGAGACCAGGGTTTTGGGGCGTCCGAACAGCGAACACAGGAATTTGAGGTGGTTGGTCACACTTTCAGATGACAGGTTTCTTAGTTCGGTGACTATCCTGAATTTTGTGAAATAATCAGTTGTGATCAGATATGTCTTGTGGCCAATTTGGAAGATGTGTGAGGCGACTTAGAACCAGGGCATTGGGGGAATGTCATGATGCGTGGTTTCACTAGAACTTTGCTGGGGCTGGTACTTCTGGCATATGTCATATGCCCTGACCTTGTCCTCTATATCCTTTGTGATGCTGGGCCAGAACACACACTCCCGTGCCAGGGCTTGTGTTTGTGTGATCCCTTGGTGGAACCGGTGGAGCTGGTCCAGTATCCGGCCTCTAACCTCTTTGGGGATGATAACTTGTCGCCCTTTGAATATGACTCTGTCTTCCACTGCAAGGTGTCAGGGCTTTGCTGGCGAAGGCTATTACCTTCCCGTCTTGGATGAGGGCCACTCCGAGGCCTTTTTGCGATGCATCGACTTCAAGAGCCACAGGTCGAGTTGTGTCATAGCAAGACAGCGTGCTTGATGGCGCTATTTGGCGTTTCAGGTGTTGATAGGTGGATTCATGGTCTTCTTCCCATTGGAAGGGCACATCTTCCTTGACCAGATCTCGAAGTCTTTGTGACTGAGCTGAGTAATGTGGTACATAGGGGCTGAGGTAAGTCATTACTCCCAGGAATCTCTGTAGTTCCTCTTTGTTGGAAGGCAACGGCATGTTATGCAGGTCGTGTACCTTTAACGGGTCTGGCATCATGCCCTTGCCGGTATAGCATGTTCCGAAAAACTCGATTTCTGGTTTGGAAATGGAGCATTTCTTCGAGTTTAGGCCGAGCCCGTGTTGGGCTGCACGCTGCATGAACCCCATTAGGTTTTTGTCGCGTTCCGACTGGTCTTTCCCACATATTGCCACGTCATTGGCGATGCCAACAACACCTGGGAGATTCTCGATGATAGAGTCCATCCTGGCTTGAAATATGTCCTGGCTTACATTCAGCCTGAGTGGTACCCTTGTCCAACAATACCGGCCGTGTGGTGTTCGGAACGGTGTCAGTAGTTATGAGTCCTCGTGTAGCGGTATACTCCAGTAGCCTGCTTTGGCGTCTAGCTTGGAGAACACCTTCGCTTTGGAGAATACCGGGTTGATCTCTTCTAGAGTGGGAATCGTGTGGGACATCTTTTGAGAGTTTGGTTGAGCCACTTGGGGTCAAGGCAGATCCGTAGGCTTCCATCATGTATTGTGACATACACAAGGCTGCTGCGCCAGTCTGTGTGTTCCATTACGCATCTGATAACCCCCTCTTTCTCCATAATGTCAAGCTCGGACTTGATGCGGGGCTTCAGGTGGATACTCACCTTACGGGGAGGATCACAGAAAGGTATCGCGTCATCCTTGAGGTGGAGCATCGCGGGTTCTTTTAGTTTGCCGATTCAGTCAAACTGTGCTGGGAATTGCGCTTTAAGTTGCTCGACTAACCTAATAGGGCCTTGTTGGCTTGGTTGCTCAGGTACTCCAGTAATGTCATTGACATTGATCTCCACAATACCAAGTTTTTGGCATGAAGGAAGGCTAAGTATGGCTGGGCCAGACACATCGACCACGAAGAACTATTCTTGCAAGAATGCTGGGTTGCTGAGTTTGTGGATGCTGAGCATTAGTGACCCTAGGCAGGGAATACTGTCATCACTGTATGATGTTAGTCTTACTGACGGTTCTGGGGATAGTACGAGGTTGGTGGGTGCATCACCAGACATTTGCTTGTATGTCCGCAAGGGCAGCGTATTGCCACCGGAACCCGTGTCGATTTTGAGTTTCAGGGGCCCATAGGCTGGGGGGTTTTCATGCTTGATCATGAGCTTTGAGAATACTTCTCGTTTTGTTGCCCCTCCTTTGTCGGATATAGTTATCATGTCAAAGTTTGGCATATCGTCACCCCCATAAACTAACTGCCTAAGTCATTTTCTCCACTTGTTGGGAAATAAAAAAAACCTTCTCATTTCCTAATTCTTTATATCATTGTATTGAGGTTTAATTAACAAATTCTAATTCACAAATTCTTCTGTTAAGAATTTGTGAATTGAAACTCAAGACAATGATATAAAGAAGTAAGAAATGAGAAGGTTTTTTTTTGAGTTCCCAACAAGTGGAGAAAATGACTTAGGCAATTAGTTTATGAGGGTGACGATATAATCTGTTTGGTCATCAAGATTGGGGTTTTCATTAACCATGACTTCGTGTTGCCTCTGGTTAGGAGCCCGATTCGGCCGTCGGTAGGAACGCCCTCTTGTCTTGCTCTGGCGTTGTGTCTGCTGCGTGTTGTCTCCTGGCATTGTTCTGCCTCCGTCAGTTTTGCAGCACATCTTTTTCCAGTGCCCCTTGATGCCACAACCACTGCATCTGTCATTGTAAGCGGGGCATGACCTTATGGGATGGCTAAGCCCGCAGTTCCCGCAGGGGTTATCCGTGGTTTGTGGTTTGGTCCGTGGCTCGTTGCTTTCCCTTCGGATTGCATCCACGTTGGTATGGCTTGTACTTGCGTTCTCAGAGCTCATATGTATGGAGCGTAATGATGCTGTGGAGGCCACAATGGCCTCGTATTCCCGACCTCTCTCTAAAACGTTGCTCACGGCTTAGCCGTTCGGTTTAGTTAGGAGTTCTTTCCGAAATTCCTTGAATTGTGTTAGTAGTATGGTCATTTCCATAAGTCGTTCATTGAGTTCTTTGTCTTCAAACTCGCACTTTGTCGCTTTTTCACGGAGTCGGGATTGACTGATTGTTTCGGCAGGTTTCTGTTTGGTATTTGCGAATTTGAGGCGGTAAACTCGGAAATTTATTTTGACTGTTGCATCGACCTCACTTTCAATAAGCCTCCATATGTTCTGCGGCATGTATTGCTTCTGTTCATTGAGGCCGCTCGCCAAGATACGCCTCATGCCCGCCCTCATCGCCGAGGGCGATTTTAATTTTAGTTGCTTGCTTGCCCGGGTCTGTGACTTCCTGGTCTTTGAGGTACAAGTTCATGCGCGCCTTGAATGCATGAAACGACTCGGCCAGGGGCTGGTGATCCCAGTCCATACATGGGCATTTAGGCTGGGCCATTATTGGATTTGGTTTCGAGAGTGTGTTACACAATAGATAGTGGTTGGATTAATAACACAGTTTATGGTTCACAAAGAGACACATGTAATAAGGGTATGAAAATCACTACAGCATTTAGCTGGCAAGCTTAGGGCATCGTGATTCAACTGGTCTACTGTTACATGCATGAGTGCAACATCTTAGTAGTCTTAGTAACTTAGATTATAGTACAATCTACTGAGTTTACAATGGGCAAAATAACGTGGATCGTCGGGTGTGCCTTGTTAGATGATTACAACAGAACATGTAGTCAACCTTTAACTTTCATTCACCGGTTCTGTAACGCATTGACTGGTTGCTTGGTTGCTTGTCACTTGTCAGGTACACGATATACTCGGAATATTGTCAGTATTGCGTTAGTCCGCACTAAATTATCCAACAAAAATTTGGCACTGGTGGTTGGTGCAGTTTTCACCATTTTGTTTACACTGCTGAATGTACGTTGTTGTTTGGCTCATTTTGTGAGGTAGGGTGCGGATAACAATGGCCAAAATACTTGTAAGTACTTTATTTACAGCTTTATTCACTATTCTCACTAGAATAACGGTGCACAAATGTCGATTCTATACCGTATCCTGGCAATATAAGTTATGTACGGTTGTTATCTGGGCCGGTATGACAGTCCTTGTCTGGTTACCGTTGGGTGAAAATGGCACCGTCTGCGGCTGCCAGTAATAAACTTGGGCCGATTATGAGTCCTCTTCTCAGTTATTACGGACAGGAGAGGTATGTAAAGAGTGTCTATGGTCCGAGTTTGTTGCTGGAATTGTGTGGGGTGCGTTACCACACTGCCAACATGATATAATATGCAAAAGGTTGCAATGATGAAAAGACAGGACTTGATGGCTTGGGTACTAGCTAGAGACTGCCCTTTATTCATACACTACATGGGACTACATGATACCACACCACCTAGTTTGGCACGGGTACAAAAGCATGTGAGGTTTGACATTATCGAAAAGCTATATTTCTCATATTTCAAACGAAATAACATAAATCTAGATTTTCCAAATTTCCCTATATTTTCCTTGTTAGTTTTTTAAAATTTCCCTGTGTTTTTTTTTTTCTATTTTGTGTACTGTATTTTCAAATTTCTTCCCCGTTTCTTTGTAGCCGACTGAATTTCCCTAAAACAGGAAAATATCCCTTTACCTGGCAGCAGTAGATCATTGAGGAGCCTGAACCTTGGGGTTGTATTTTACTAAATTTGTTCAGTTTAATTTTCAATCTCTTTTTCTTTTCCTATACAAGATAACATCTCTTCCTAAAATATTTTTAGCATAATTTTATCTGCATGTTTAGTGGTGTTGATGTTCCAATCAAAATACAAAAAGCAACAAATAAGCAGAGCGAACTTTATAAGATCAATGGAACACACCCTTTATTGCCCACATGTATTTTTGCCCCTGGTACATCGTGGATAAGTTTCAAAACAAAAGAAATCGAAATACTGTGCAATTTTGATAAAAGAAAAAAAAATTGTGTACAAAACATGCTCGCATACAACGCATATACAATATGTATGTATATATGTGTGGAGAAATGTGTTTTTATTCAATTGTTGAGCGGGAACTTGTTGTTCTGGGAAAGTCTCCTTACGTCAAGGCAAAGATCAGCCAGGGAGGAAAAGGAGTACATAATATCGCTCAAGGGACAAACACCCCGTTAATAACTTTGATGACGTAGTTCATATACCTCACTCTAAATGCAAAAAAAAAAGAAAAAAAAAACTGTACTCTGTCCCGAGACCTTAAAAGTCCACTCGTGAAATAAAAGTAATTTGATAGCCTACTTTAGCTTTGTCAGATCTAAGGTCATCTACACTCTTAGGCAATGGCAATGGATGGGAGTAGTGATGTATTTAAGTAAAGTTAAATGAGGATCTTTACCTTCAAAGCACCAAGTTAAAGAAGCGTACACTCGCTTATACCAACTTACCTATGCCTACAGTGGGTTACTCTCAACATCTCGGGTGCATCTGACCCATACTATACTATAGATTGGTAGAGTTCAAATGATGGGGTTAAAGATACCAATGTTTGTAATCTATTCTAATTTCTTTATTACAGTAACTCTATAATGGTTTATTCAAATGGCAAAATTAATGAATGAAATATTAACCACAATTTACAACACAGAACATTGAAATTGATAAACAGAATGAACACGTGAGATTAACCCTCAAACGGAATAAATAAATCAAAATCTTATGATAAATAACTTAAGTGGTAGGCTACTGTGGGGTCCCAACATGTGGTCAGTGATCTCAAGTAATTACCAACAAAAATGGATTTTGAGAAAAGTGAAAAATCTATTTTTGGGTGAGATAGCCATGTCGTCCTGATGGAGGGTTCCTTTAGGCAGCTTTCTAAGGGATATTTAGCTACAGTGATACTCCCAGAGAATTAGCCATAGGTCTCCAGAATTCTAACTCCTGGCGCGAGTATCCTTGATATATCTTTAAGGATATCGCATATTATCAGGGGACGTATTTTTTGATACGACACATAGAAATCTTCAAACCGACTAGATTTTACTCTTTGAGGGGGAAGAGTGGCGAACGAAAGGGAGCCGTTATCAAGGTACCCAGTGGACCCATCCCTGTACTACTCCGGCGCATTATTCCTTGTTGCATTTAAGCAGGAATAGCCGCAGATAGAGTAGTTTCGGGTGGGGTCATTTTAAGAAAGAAGGGTGGGTCCGTCAGGACGACATGGCTATCTCACCCAAAAATAGATTTTTCACTTTGCTCAAAATCCGTTTTTTGGGCTCAGCTATGTCGTCCTGATGGAAGCTTACCAGAGAATTAACTTGAAAGTACTATATCTGTGGGTTTGTATAAGTGCCTTTACTTTGAATGAGTTCCTTATATGGTCTCCTAAACCTTTATATATGACATTGCCAATATTTGTCATATCCACTAAGCTTGAACCTAGCTTAGGGCTTCCTGCCCCCTGCAGGGAAAGTGTCAACTTCGACTATAAGGATTCAAAGTTTGTATCTCCATAGAGACAGACGACAAATTTCAGAGATAACCCTTCTCATCCCTTGGAAATCTGTACTCTGATTTGAAGCTGGGCCCTTCTAGGGTTTAATTAAAACTCTAGTATGATTTATTCGTCTGTAACTGTGATAGCAGCAATGAGATGCAAATACGTTTAGTATTTTACCTTGTAACTAGATTATCAAATGAAGTTACAATCAGGTATGAATCTGATCCGGCATTAAAAACACATCAGGGTCCATATTTTCTCCTGTCGAAAAAATATGTAATTTCATCGAAATGATGCCACTCAATGGCGATGTGAAACCAAATCTGACTGATTCGTACAGATTTTGGAAACACATGAACACTGTGACTCAATGTTCACTTGGCACTGGTGTTATCGGTCAGATATGCACCTATATGGAACAGTGTGTTAATCATCGTTGTGATTTGCACTCAAGTGTAAATGTACCCA
The DNA here is from genome assembly GCF_036898095.1 of Palaemon carinicauda. Taxonomy (NCBI): domain Eukaryota; kingdom Metazoa; phylum Arthropoda; class Malacostraca; order Decapoda; family Palaemonidae; genus Palaemon; species Palaemon carinicauda. The sequence continues at coordinate 36,683,266 of NC_090746.1, read as the reverse complement.
TGCACCCGATCCACTGGAAAGTCCCAAAGCAGTTCAGTGTTCGTCGCAGTGCTTAGACGACAGGGTTTTTAACACTACCCGGTGCCACCACAACATGTTTTATTTCATGTACTTGCTTTGTATAATGTTGGAAGAAGTTCCACGAAGAAGCAATTTTCTTAGGATCATGACCTGCGGGTGAGCTGTCAGGATCCGCTCTGCGAATAAGTAGGTGAGCATTGCGCTCAGTTATTTTAAGGATAGATTTTGATCCTGAGGTTTTGCCTCGGAAGAGCTATCCTTCCTTGAAGTCTGAAGTTCTACGAAGATAGACCTTAAGACATTCTACTGAGCATAGACAGACATCTTCCTTCAGTGGGCAGATTCTCCAAGGACCCCACCTTTTGGTAGGCAGCTCGTTTTAGGTGAGAAAAGTAGGATCGGGGAAAAGGTTCAGTTCTCCCTCTTCTGTGAACTGAATATGGCCTACATCCCTGATAGGGCCAATATTTCACTAACTCTATTCCTGAGGCTATTGCGAACAGAAAATTGACTTTCTGTGTTAGTTCCTTTAAGGTACAATCCTCATTGTTTAGGTTCGAAGCATAGTGCAAGACTTTGACCAACGACCATGTAATGGGCTTTGGAGGGGTTGCCGGCTTGGGTCTAGTGCATGTTTTGGCACCTTGAGGAAGGTTTCGCTTATGAGGTCCGTCTCAAAGGCATATAAAAGAGGTCTAGTCAGAGCTGACTTACACGTGGTTATCGTAGTGGAAGTCAGGCCTTGTTCAAATAGGTAAAAGAAGAAAGAGAGACAGAAACCTGTTGAAATTTCTGTTGGTTTCCTTTTTTTCACAAGGGTTACCCCTTTCTTCAAAGACAATTCACATTGTCTCCTGGACTTGACTTGTACTCTACAATGAAGTCGGCCTCATTCTTCGAGATCCCAAACTTTTTGTTTGCTGCTAGGGCGAAAAAATCATGAGATGCAGGTTGTTGGTTCTTTAGGGTGAAATGTAACAGTCGCCTTCTGCACCAGTTTGGATAAAACTGGGTGCGGCAGAGGAAACAGCTACAGTTTCAGTTCTAGAACTAGAGGAAACCAATTGTTTTTGGGCCATTTGGGGGCCACTAGAGGAGCTGTTCCTCTGAAGGATCTTAGCTTGTCGAGGACTTTTAGCAGGAGATTGGTTGGCGGAAACAGATAAATTTGATTCTATCCGTTCCAGTCGAGAGACATGACGTCTATCGCTTCTGCTTAAGGTTCTTGTAAGGGGCTACATAATGAGGTAGTTTCTTGTTGTCGCTCGTTGCGAGGAGGTCGATCTGCAGTTCCGGGACTTTTATCGAAAATAAAGGAGAATGAGTCTTCGTCTAGGGACCATTCTGTCTCTACCGTCTTTCGCCTGGATAGAACATCCGCCATCACATCGCGGAACCCTTGAAGGTGAAATGCTTGATAAATACCATCTTCTCTTCCTTGCCAGGCAGAAGAGGGCTAACATCACGTGATTAATGTGAGGTGAACTCGAGCCTTGTCGATTTAGACATATTACTATCACCTCGTTGTTGAGGGCCAGTCTGATGTAGACTGTTCTGCGAGGGGGTAGTCTCCTCAGAGTAAGGAGGACTGTCATAGCCTCCAAGATGTTGATGTGAAAGTTTTTTGAACTGGAATGATCAATCTCTTGCCCTTTCATTTCATGCGAATGGCCTCCCCATTTTCCCAGGGAGGCTTCCGTGTGTATCACCACTGATGTCTGTGGTGGTTGCAAGAGAATTGTCTGTGCTAGGCTCTTATTCGTTGACCACGGCCTTAATAGTGTGGGCAATCGGGTCAGTGTCAACCTTGTTGATCTCTTCGAGCATTTGATGCGTATCTTCTCCAGACTCCTGACGCATCCTTTGACTGTGCTTCTAGCACCGAGTGTGTCACTACTGCGAACTGGAGAGAACCCAGTACTCTTTCCTGGTGGCGTCTTGAAATCCTCTTGTGTTGGATTAGTCTCTTGATAGAAGCTGCCATTTCTCCCCTCTTCTTTAATAGAATGGAGAGGTGGTGTGACTGCAAGTTCCCATGGATTCCTAACCATTGAAACTTGTGAGCTGGAGAAAGGCGAAACTTCTAGCGATTGATCTTCAAGCCCAGGTGTTCCAGGAAATGGATCACCTTTCTGGCCGTTTGCAGACAAGTAGTCTTGGATGCTGCCCGCACCAGCCAATCGGTCAGGTATGCTACTACTTGTACTCCTTTGGAGCGTAGGTGCTGGACGATCGTGTCCGCTAGCTTTGTGAATACCTTTGGGGCTATGTTTAGTCCAAAGGGCATGGCTGTGAAGACATATTTTGTCTTCTGTAGCCTGAATCCTAGATAGGGCGAGAGGGGGCGACTGACTGGTAGGTGCCAGTAATCATCTGCCAGGTCTATTGAGACTGTGTACGCCCCTTTTTGGTAGAAGGGTCCTTATGTGTTGCAATGTAAGCATCCGGAACTTGTTCTCGATGAACTTTTTGAGTGGAGACAAGTCTAGAATGACTCTGGGTCTGTCCAAGTCTTTCTTGGGATCACAAAACAGCCTTCCCTGGAATTTTGATGGACTTCGCTTTTCTCATTACCTTCTTGTTCAAGAGTTCTTAGGAATATTCTTCCATTAAAGGGGTGGAGTGTTGGAAGAATTTTAGAAAAGTGGGGTGGAATTTTGGTCCATTTCCAACCAAGTCCATTCGTAATTTGGCTGGTGACCCAGGGATCGAAGGTCCAACGATCCTGAAGGTGGAAAAGTCTGCCTCCTACCTGGAACCTCTCATTGTTTAGAGGTTCCTGAGGACTTGTTTTCGTGACCGAGTCCTCCTCCACCTTTGGGGGGTTTCCGGAGGATCCTCTTTTTGGGCCCTTACCTTTGTAGGGCCGAAAGGTGGTCGAGTGCCTTTCAAAGCCTGGATTAAACACGCGTGACTAGCTACCAGCTGTTGAGAGACCATCTGGAAGGTGGTTTACGGCTGGGCTACCATTTGAGGTAACGTGGTCATGGTCACGGTCAGAAATTGTGCAGTCTTAAAGAATATCGGCATTTTACTAAGGGTGAAGTCAAACACTCTTCCTCTTGTTTGTTCATATATTCCATCAAAGAAGCGAGGTTTGACGCTGCAAACAAAAGCAGCAATAAATATACAAAAAAAATAATGTAAATATTTATGTAAATACAATATATATACTGTAAATATTATGTAAATACAAAATAATGTAAATGATGTAAAATAAAATATAATACTTCCACAGGTAATATTCACTTAACAGGAAAAATAAACTTACATTTTACAGATGCCGATTCTAATACTAAATTCACAGATGACCACTGGTAGAAGTTGCTGTACAACCAGAAGCATTCAGCCTCCTAGCTAACAGCAACACCGGTCACTTATTACTATGATGAGTACACTGGGCAGCTCAGCACACCACAAATACTGCAGAACCACAGCATGCACAAATTCCATGTGCTTTCCAGAGCCTGCCCACGCTGAACTAAACAAAGGCGAGCATAAATCGCGGCCTTTTGGGCAGATGCCAACAATAACAATACAATATTTTTCAGTACCAACTCAATGCTTCTTTTTCATACAAAAAAGTAAACAAAAAATGTATACAGTTTTCCATTCAATAGAAATATTTAATTCAAAATAGTGCACATATGTATATAATTAAATTACAAAACAAACATCAGGCAATCCCGACGCTCGCTTATCTCCTCATCCTTATCATCAACAAAGAAATGGTGTAGCGCCAACTTAACTAGAAACGTAAAACGCTGTGGCATATCCTGCACCGCCCCACTATTTTGTATCATACAAAATACACCACAAATATGCCACATACACAGCACGCCATATGAGCAGTGCACAGCGTTCACTCTTTTTCCAATGGCACTCCACTGTCATCACACTCCGTTTCAAGGAGAAGGCACATTTTCTGCACTGGGTGTAAGTACAACCCACACTGGGTCTTAATCTTGGCTTGTCTAACTCGGTTGTCAGAGTCTCGAGTCACTTCCAAGACTCGTCCCAAAGGCCAAGAGCCTCTGGGGAGACGTTCGTCGGTAGTTAGCACAATGTCGCCAACTTGGATGTCTCGCTGTTGGACGGTCCACTTCTGTCTTTCTTGCAGCAATGGAAGGTACTCCCACAGCCATCGCTTCCAGAATTGGTCGGCAAGATATTGCGCTTGACGCCAGCGGCGCCTAACATACAAGTCCTTCTGGTCAGTCTTCGTTACTGGGAGCACTGCACTCTTCAGAGTCAACAGCATACTAGGCGTCAACAGCAGTGGACAGTCTGGGTCGTCGTTTACCTTGGTTAGAGGTCTTCCATTCACCAAAGACTCGGCTTCACAGAACAGAGTCGATAGTGTGTCGTCAGTGGTGACCTGCTGCAGGCAGGTTGCACTGAGAGCCCTTCTCACTGAGCGTATGAGGCTTTCCCAGACTCCTCCGAAGTGTGACACATGTGGCGGGTTGAAACGCCACTCAATGCCCTTAGCTGCTATGGTTTGGGCAATTTCCTCTTCCTTGAAGTCTTGAAGAGCTTCCTTCAGCTCTCGGTCAGCTGCGACGAGGTTGGTACCGTTGTCTGACGATATTCTCTTGACAGCTCCTCGCCTGGCCGTAAATATTCTCACTGCATTCACAAAGGAGTCTTGGTCCATCGAGCTGAGAACCTCCAGGTGAATCGCTCGCACTGTCAGGTAGGTAAAAATGGCTCCCCAGCGCTTCACTGTAGAGCGCCCTTGCTTCACAAAGAAGGGACCGAAGCAGTCTGCCCCTGTATTGGTGAAGGGAGGATGCCCCGGACAGATCCGGTCAGAGGGCAAGTCAGCCATTACTTGATTCACTGGCCGACAACTGAGTCTTCTACAGATGACACAGTCATGTATCACTGACCTAACTACTGAATTTCCATGAACGATCCAGTAGTTTCTTCTTAGTTCAGCCATAAGATGGTTCTGCCCACAATGGCTGTTTGTTTCATGGGTCCATCGCACCATCTTCCTCACAACTGGCGACTTGGATGGAAGAATGATGGGGTGCTTGCAGCTATCACTGATGGTGGCTTCATAGAGTCTTCCACCAACCTTCAGCAAGCCTTCTTGTAGAAATGGTCGCAACTTGCAAATCTTGCTGGATTTCTTTACCTTGGAATCCTTCTTGGAGAGTGATTTGATCTCACTCCCATACTCTTGAACTTGAATCTTCTTCCATATTATGGTTGTTGCACTATTCATCTCATTTGCAGATAACACTTCTGATCCGCTCTTGGTTCCTAATCGCCTCAGTCGAGCGATGATTCTCACTATCTTGGTCCATGAAGAGAACTTGGCAGCAATCTTCTCTACTAAGATTGGTTCCGGCACAACCATGCTGAAGATGGGTGCAGACTGCTTAACTTCTGGATCTCCATCTAGTTCTGCTCGCTTCACATCGTCAGGAAGAACTGGCCAACTGTCCTGCTCTTGACACAGGAACTCTGGACCTGTCAGCCACAGCGACGACTCCAGCAAGCTGTCCACATCAAGGCCCCGAGAGGCCAGGTCTGCAGGGTTCGCAGACGTGTTCACATACCTCCAAGCGGTGATGTCACTGAGGTCGCGGATGAGGTTCACACGGTTGTTCACAAACGTGTGGTATCTTGCAGGCAGGTTATGGATGTACTTCAGGACAGACGTGCTGTCGGTCCACAACACTGAGTCACACAACTCCAAATCGAGTTCTGACCTGATCTTGCAATCAAGTTGAGCTGCCACAGCAGCTGCCGTCAATTCCATTCGTGGAATGCTTGGTCTCTTGAGGGGAGCTACACGAGCTCGACCCATAACCAGTGTACTGTTCACTTGGTTATTCTTGCTTACCATGCGCAGATACGTGGCCACACCATATCCTGTCTGGCTTGCGTCCGCAAAATGGTGAAGTTGGTACGATGATACCTCCCCAAAGTCTGGAGGCACCAGGCTTCTTCTGATCTTGAAGTCTCCTAGACACTGAAGCTGGGAAGTCCATCTGCTCCAGTGATTTGCTTCATCGTTGTTCATTTCTTCGTCCCAAGGTAAGTTGCGACGACACAGGTCTTGTAGTAACATCTTCCATTTCAGGGTGAAAGGTGCAACAAAACCAAGTGGATCGTACAAGGAAGCCACTACAGAGAGAACTCCTCTGCGCGTCCTAGGCTTCTCCTTCAGGTTGATCTTGAAGGTGAACTCATCACTGCTCATGTCCCAGTGGATACCCAAAGTGCACTCCGTAGGCAGCTCGTCCTTACTGAGGTCCAATGTAGCCACTGATTTATCTCTCTCTCCCCTTCAGGCATGGCAGCGAGAATGCACTTGTTGCTAGATGCCCACTGGTTCAGCCGGAATCCTCCATCAGCACAGAGTCCAATGAGGTCTTTTGTCAATTGGATACAGTCTTCTGGCACCTTGACTTGATGGAACATTTCTTGTATGTCCGCAGTAACAGCATGTTGTCCTTCCCTGAAGCGCAGCAGCACTCCAGCAAGACTACTTGTGAGATCTGGTCCCTGCATGAGGTGATCATTGAGTGAGGTCCCAGCATGCTTAGCCTTAAGGTCGAAGACGACCCTAAGCTTGTCCTTGGTAGGGTGTTTGACCCCATGGTGCGCCATGTAGTTCACACGGCCATCACTGCGATTCAGCTTGTCGACTGGGACAAGCTCAGCGTACCCTTTCAAAAGGTACTTCTCTACTTGTTCGACGTATATAGTCTTGTACGTTTCATTTGCCTCAAATTTTCTTCTTTAAGGAGTGAGCCCTACATTTTGCCATGACACGGTTATTAGGTAGATGCTCAGTGTCACTAAAGGGTAAGCAAGCAACATACTTGCCATCTGCCTGGACAGCAGTTTCGTCCAACAAAGACAGGAATCTCTTGTATTCAAAAGAATCTTCTACTGTATCTTTGAGAGTGTCTCTTTCTCCCAAAAGTCTTGGTTGAAGTTGCATTGCAGAAGTTCTGTTGTATCATCCACAGTGCACACATGGAACAGAGGGGCAGGACCTGAAGTCGATCTGGGTCCTGTTGGGCCGAAAACAACCCACCCTAGCTTGGTCAGGTAGGCAGATGGCTCGTCCTTCAGCTCATGTCGCTGGTCTAGAATCCCTCTGTTCAATGTCGTGTCTAGCCCAATGATCAGCTCTACTTGACGATGATCTTCAGGTAGACTTTCTACTTCCAGGTCACTCATATATGACCACTTGGTCAGCCATTCTTGACTCATGGCATGGTCCATAGACACATTGATCTTGTCAGCCACGGACACGTCGGTCACATGTTCTCCTTCATCAGTATTAATATTACCAATGTGTAGGGACAGAACTTCCTTACAAGTGAAAGTCCCTGCTTCAGTTGCCATGATCTGGTTGCATGGTCTTCCTTTGAGACCCATTCGGTCTATCAGGCTTCTTGCTGCCAATGTTGGGGCAGCTCCACTGTCGACGAATCCATAGGTTGCATGGATGCCGTTCACAAGAACAGGTAAGATCTTGAGCATTATTCTTCCCTTAGGTAACTGGCTTGCACTCACTGAGTGCATAGGTTGCACATTGGGGGCTACAGCACTCTTATCAGCTGTAGCAGTCACGCCACCTTCTGTAGCACCAACTGCCTTCTCACCGCCCCTGATAGCACTTTTGCCTCCCACATGGGCCCCACCTGTATTGCTTGCAGTCTTAGGTGGACTATGCAGCATGGTATGGTGCTTGTGAGATCCACACTTTTCACAGATGGATGCATCTTCACATTTTGCATGTGAATGTTCACCATTAAGACACCTGAAGCAGTATCTTGCCTTCTTTATCACCTCCCAGCGATCTGGAAGTTTCAACCTCTTAAATTTGAAGCACTCTTTAAGTTCATGGTTCTCCTTAGTGCAGAAGGGACACCATTTCCCTCTAGCTGGTGAAGCTGTGTGGTGTACAGGCAAGGTCTTAGGCCTGACAGGCTTGGATGGTTTCTCAGTAGGCTTCGGGGTACGACGGTCGCACTCATAATAGAAGAGATGCTTGGTAATACACGCCTGCTTTTCAATGTACTCTATTAGAGCTGGAAGCTTGAACTTATGTTCCTCACATTACGCTACCCATCTCACTCTCAGTTGGTATGGGAGCTTTTCAACAATCTTCTTCATTATTTCTTGAAGCTCTATTCGATGGTAGTTATTATCAAGAGCTCCCTTAACTGTCTTCAAACATGCAGCATAATTTTCCAGGCCATCAATATCACCTGCATTAATCTCCTTCTAATCAAATAGCTTCTTGACATAAGCATCTGACAGGTCATTATCGTTCTTGTATTTACGACACAATATCTCCCAAGCACAATCATACCCAATGTCAGTGGGTAGATGGAAACAGATCTCAATCAGGTTCTTGGGAGTACCATCTAAACAGTTGTATAGATGAGTTAGCCTTCGTGCAGGGTCGTCGGTATTACACTCCACAATCCAGGTGAAAGAATTCTTAAACATGGAGAATTTGGTTAAATCTCCACTGAAACGCTCCAGCTTCATCTGTGGCAGCTGCATTCGTCGTGTTAGTTCTTGCTGACTAGCTAGTGTGCAATCAAAAGCCTTTACTATTTCAGAAGTTTGCAGATCTGCTTGTGACACATCTCGAGTTAAGGGAGAAGAGGGACTCATCAGCTCAGTTGGATGTCAAAGGGATTGAGCAGTGGAGAAGTGATATAAATTCTCACTATGAGAGTGGGAGAATCAGCAGGGTTCATGAAGTAGATGTGAATCCTACAAACGTCCACAGTGTGACGTATGACCTGAAGGGTCTTGAACATCATTCAACTCCATTGGTCCCAGATGCGATGCCTTTTGTGCCAAGACATTGCATCTGGGACCAATGGAGTTGAATGATGTTCAAGACCCTTCAGGTCATACGTCACACTGTGGACGTTTGTAGGATTCACATCTACTTCATGAACCCTGCTGATTCTCCCACTCTCATAGTGAGAATTTATATCACTTCTCCACTGCTCAATCCCTTTGACATCCAACTGAGCTGATGAGTCCCTCTTCTCCCGTTGTGAAGCATTACTAGCAGCGGAACCAGCATATGAAGTTCCAACTTCAGACCGTGTTTCATACTCTACCTGTAGTTTATCACAGTCTAACATCAGGCCGTTAATCTCTTCTTGGCTCTTGCGTTTAGCTGCAATTGCTTTGGCTTGCATTCCAACTGCAAGTGTTTTGGCTTGCATTTCAGCTTCAGCTGCAAGTGCTTTGGCTTGCATTTCCAAAGCCAATTCCTCTTCTTCTAGCTGTTTTGCTTCCTCAGCTTACTTAAGTTTTGCTTGCGCCTCAAGCAAGCGCACACGCAGCGCCGACTGGATGGTCTTTGCTGAAGCTCTTGAAACAGACGACATGGCGACAGATGATAGGGGCCACAACAGACGATCCTTGCAGACACAAGGCTAACGAAGTCCACTTGTCCCACGCTGTCATTACTTGACCCAGGCTGGAGTATTCATCAAACTGTAGAAACACTACACCACCAGTGCAGCTACATTCTGAATATCAGCGTTTTACTAAGGGTGAAGTCAAACACTCTTCCTCTGGTTTGTTCGTATATTCCATCAAAGAAGCGAGGTTTGACGCTGCAAACAAAAGCAGCAATAAATATACAAAAAAATAATGTAAATATTCATGTAAATACAATATATATACTGTAAATATTATGTAAATACAAAATAATGTAAATGATGTAAAATACAATACAGTAATTCCACAGGTAAGATTCACTTAACATAAAAAATAAACTTACATTTTCCAGATGCCGATTCTAATACTAAATTCACAGATAACCACTGGTAGAAGTTGCTGTACAACCAGAAGCATTCAGCCTCCTAACCAACAGCAACACCGGTCACTTATTACTATGATGAGTACACTGGGCAATTCAGCACACCACAAATACTGCAGAATCACAGCATGCACAAATTCCATGTGCTTTCCAGAGCCTGCCCACGCTAAACTAAACAAAGGCGGGCATAAATCGCGGCCTTTTGGGCAGATGCCAACAATAACAATACAATATTTTTCAGTACCAACTCAATACTTCTTTTTCATACAAAAAAGTAAACAAAAAATGTATATAGTTTTCCATTCAATAGAAATATTTAATTCAAAATAGTGCACATATGTGTATAATTAAATTACAAAACAAACATCAGGCAATCCCGACACTCGCTTATCCCCTCATCCTTATCATCAACAAAGAAAAGGTGTAGCGCCAACTTAACTAGAAACGTAAAACGCTGTGGCATATCCTACAAAATCCTTTATTTATAATAAGGTTATCCCCTTTATTGCACCTCTTTTGTTTTCATTGTACTTATACCCGCTGTTGTGTTTCGAACGTTCATATTGTTGAGCGGACTGGCACCCCCACCTTCCAACAATAAACGGGAAGCCATGATTTCGTCCTTTTATTAGTCAACCTCTACAAATGGCGACGAGTGAACCCGCCATGGATATGGGAAATCCTCTCAAGTTTGATTAAAGTACTGGCTTAAATACATTCACCTTGATGCAAAGCAAAAAATCTATTTTTGGGTGAGATGACCATGTGTCCTGAAGCTTCCTATAGACAGCTTTCTAAGGGATATTTGGCTACAGTGATACTCCCAGAGAATTGACCATAGGTCTCCAGAATTCTATCTCCTGGCGCGAGTATCCTTAAAATTTTCCTTAAGGATATCGCATAATATCAGGGGACGTATATCTTGATACGACACATGGCAATCTTCACCCCGAATAGAGTTTTCGCTCTGAGGGGGAAGAGTGGTGAAATCGAAGGGGAGCCGTTATCAAGGTTACACTTCCTCCCCTACTATTACAGGGCCCAAAATGGTGGCTCATTCCTTGAAGTAATGAGCATGGTGCTACAGATATAGTAGATTCGGGAGGGGATTATTACAAAATCCTTTTCTTAGAAAATGGCGGTGGGTCCATCAGGACGACATGGCCATCTCACCCAAAGATAGATTTTTCGCTTTGCTTCAAAATCCGTTTTTTGGGCTCAAGCCATGTCGTCCTAATGGAAGCTTACCAGAGAATTAATTGAAAGTACTGTATCTGTGGGTTTATATAAGTGCCTTAACCTTGGGTCAGCTTCTATATGGTCATCCAGACCGCTGAAATATATGACGATACCGTTATACGTCATTACCACTATGCATGGAACAATGTTAGGGCTTCCTGCCCCTTGCAGGGAAATGTCGTACTTGACGATCGAAGCACAAGGTTTGTATTCATATAGGAACAAATATAAATATCATTCAGATCTTTTTGTTCATATGATTAAGTACCTTAAGTTTGAACTTTACTTAGGAAAATAAGTAAAAGGACTCCGGATAAGTTTATTTAGCTACATATGGGGCGAAATAAGACGCAATTACACTTTCACCATTTATTAAATCGATAATCAAATGGAATAGAAGGTGTAATAGAATTTGTAATAGAATTATACATTCAACAAATACAGATAAAAATGTTTTCTACCTGAAAGGGAAGAAAAGATTAGTGGCCATTCAGAATCAGTTGAAAAATTATTAAGATAATTTTACTGTAATTGTTGGATAACTATCAACACTGTGTACAAGTGTACACATGGCACTAGTGTCATTGGTATAATTCTGCACTTGAAAAGAACAGTCCTAGTGTCACCAGGGTGACACGCAATAAAAGGGTATTGTACTGGAAGGTGTCAACACCTTTTCACCCGAATTGAAAAGTCCCAATCAATTTACTGTTCATCGCAGCACTAGACGACATGTTTCACCACACTACCTGCCGCTACCACATAATGTTTCAACGCTTGCACTTGCTTCGCATAATGTTTATAAAACACTCTGGAGGATTTCCAACCAGTGTATGAGCGAAGACGCTCAAAGTTCATATACTGAAAAAAGTTCAGTGAGGAAGCAATTTTTCTCGGATCATGACCTGCGGATGTACTATCAGGATCCGCTCTGCGAATGAAGTAGGTGAGCTTCACCCTCAGTTGTTTTAGGGATAAGTTTGATCCTGAGGTTTCACCTTTGAAGAGCTGTCCTCCCTTGAAGTCTAAAGTTCTACGAAGATAGACCTTTAGACACTCTACTGGACATAGAGAGACATTTTCCCTCAGAGGGCAGATTCTCCAGGGACCCCACCTTGGTGTTGTATTTAAGCCTAAGTGCCCCGTATGATGTTGCTGCAGTTTTGGGCACATGGTTCTTTAAGCCTATCATACGTTTTTGTTATCCTACCATACCGAATCGTCAGGTGTTTGTGTGCTAGGCTACATTACCCTAGGCCTAAGTGTTTGTGAATAGTCTACTGGTAAGATTTCAGTATATGACCACAATGTCGTCGTCATTGAATCAGATTAGAATTGATTGTTTTAATCCATCGAAAATTTCCTTGGAATTATGGTTAAGCCTATCAGAGACACATTTTTGTCATTTAAATGTTATTGAGGCTGATAAGAAAAAAATTGTCCTGCTTGTGTCATAGGATACTGAGGTTTTTAGTGTTTTAGGCAATCTTTGTGCTCCTGATTGCCCCACACAAAGTCTTATGATGACTTGGTTCAGTTATTGGAAGGTCATTTTATTTTTAAGCCTTCTTATCACAGAAGTTTGATAGCCTTCCAGCAAAGAAAAAAAGGAAGGATGAAAATGTAAAAGAATTGTATGCTTATTTAAGGGCTCTAGCAAAGCATTGTAGTTTTGGCAACCAATTTGACAGTAGAATAAGAGGTCAGTTATTTATGGCTGTAGATGCCGAAGTTTATTTTTCAAATTTAGTGGCTCTCAACATAGATCTCCAAGCAGTGATCTCTCAGGCTATTTTGGAATTTTGAATATGGAAAAAGCATTTATAAGTGAGAAAGAGGAAGTTCAGCCACAGGTTCAGGTTGTGAGAAGAAAGTATGTAGGTTTATCTTGTCAACATTGTGGTTTCTCTCATGACAGCTTTTATTATGGATTTAAGCATTTATCATGTAATAATTGTCATAAAAAGGGTCATTTACAGAAGATTTGTAAAGAAGTCAAAAGAGAGAGTGATTATGGTACAGCTAAAGGTTCAAATAAATCAAGCAAGAAGGATTTTAACAGTAAACCCAAGTTTAATAGTAGGAAAACTGTAAAAATGGTGGATGGTCAAGATGTATTTTATTTTTTCGGTTAAGATGCAAGTTCCATTTGAGATTGATAGTGGTGCTACTGTTTCAACTTTGAATAAAGATTGGGTTAAGAAGTTAAATTTGAAAGTTGAATAATGTAAGAAACCCTTACAGGCTTATGATGATTTTAATATAAAGTTTTTGGGAAAAGTGATTACTCCTGTTGTGTATAATGGATATGAGGTATCACAAGTTTTTATGTTGTTAGTTCAAATAACACAAATTTATGTGGAAAAAATCTAATGAAATATGTGGGTGTTTATTTGGCAGGATTAGATGAAAGGACCAAGGTTAACAATGTTCATAATGTAAGTGTTGAACAAGTGTTTGAAGATTATAATGTCGATGTAGTCAAACTTATTTCTAGAATTGTAACGAAAATTCATTTAAAGAATGATGCTGTTCCAAAATTTGTAAAAGCACGCACTGTTCCATTTTACCATAAAGAAATGGTTGAAGTGGCCATTGATAAACTAGTAAGTTAAAATATTATAGAATCTGTTTCTCATAGTGAATGGGCTGTACCTATTGTACCTGTGTTAAAAGAAAATAAGAAAGAAATTCGCATATATGCAGATTTTAAACATATGAATAAGCAAATACAATGTGATAAATATCCTTTGCCTAAAATTGATGAACTGTTGTGCAGTGTTGGTAAAGGCAAAATTTTTTCTAAGATTGATTTGAAGAATGCATATTTGCAGATACCTGTTGAAAAACAAAGTTAAGAGTTTTTAGTTATTTATACACACAAGGGGATGTATAAATACAAGAGGTTGCCATTTGGCTTGTCCTCTTCTCCTGGGATTTTTAAAAGATTTATTTAACAGACCTTATGTAACATTGAGGGTGTTGCTGTATATATGGACGATATAGTTGTCAGTGGTGAAAATACAGATGAACATGATGAGAGACTCAAGAGAGTTTTAAAGGTGTTGCAATCTTATTATGTACAGATAAATAAGAGTAAAACTGTTTTAAATATGGAATGTATTGAATATTCAGGTTACTGTATATCAAAAGAATGAATAAAACTATCCCCAAAGAAGGTAAGAGCAATTTTGGATGCTCCATGTCCTACCTCAGTAGCAGAGGTCCACTCATTTTTAGGGATGATTACATTTTACTGTAGATTTATTAAGAATTTTTCAACTAAATCAGCTCCATTGTATGATTTATTGAAGAAAGGGGCCAATTTTAAATGGACGAAGGTTGAACAGAAGGCATTTAAATGTATTAAGCAAGATTTTGTAGACTAAAGTGTTAGCAAATTTTGATGAGTCATATCCCTTGATTGTTGAAGTTGATGCTTCACCCGTTGGAGTCGGATGTGTGTTATTGCAAAAGGTCTATGGAGAAGAAAGACCTACTTATTTTGCCAGCAAGAAATTGAGTAGTTAGTGCTGAGATGAAATATTCACAGTTGGATAAAGAGGGACTGTCTTTGGTTTTTGCTGTCAAAAGACTTAGATATTTTCTTTTGGGTAAAAAATTTATGGCCAGAACGGACCATAAACCATTGTCAGGATTGTTTGGTAAAGATAAGCCAATTCCTCAAAATGCTAATTCTAGGATACAAAGGTGGGCTTTGTTACTTTCGCAATATGACTTTGTTCTAGTGTATAAACCTGGAAAGGAAAATATTGCCGATGCACTTAGCCGTCTTCCAGTAGAAGATGAAATTCAGTCTGGGATTCCGGCCGAGTATGTAAGATTAGTGGAATTGCTTGATTTTGACGAAATTTCTTATAAGGTAATTAGTCAGTATAATAAGAAAGATAAAGTGATGTCTCAGTTAATTAATTGTCTAAGATTTGGCTGGTCTAAAGAAAATAATTTGTCACTCATGGAATATTGTAATGTTAGAGATGAATTGTCTCTTCATGATGAGGTAGTGTTATGCAGGAATCGTATTGTAATACCTGTAGAATTGAGGTGCAAGGTATTGACTCATTTACATAATGGTCATAATGGAATAAATGACTTGAAAGCAGAGGCTAGGAAATGGGTTTGGCGGCCAAAGATTGACCAGGACCTTACAGAGATGACAAAGAATAGTGATAATTGTTTTAAGAATTATGAACAACCACCCGCTAATACGTTGTCATGGCCTAATACAGGAAAACCATGGTTTAGGGTCCATATGGACTATGAAGGTGCTATAGATGGTAAATATTTTCTAATTGTCATTGATTCTTACAGTAAGTTCTTAGATATAAAGTTTTCTAGTTCTGCAACATCTGGTGTCACCATAAATCACTTAAGGGAAGCGTTTTCTAATTTTGGCTTGCCAGACATGATAATGTCACATAATGCCCACAATTTTGTATCACAGGAATTGGAAATGTTTTTTTCAAAAGAATGGTATGAAACATGTGTGTTCTGCTCCGTATCACCCAGCCTCTAATGGTCTTGCAGAAAGATCTGTAAGGACATCTAAGGAGGGTTTGAGAAAATTGAAAGAGGAAGATTATACTACAAGGGTTTGTCGTTTTCTTTATAATTATAGAAGAACTGTACATTCGTCTACAGGAAAATCTCCTGTAGAGATTATGTTTAATGGGAATTTTAGAGGTACTGTAGATGTAAAAGTGAAAGAAAGTAAACAATGTAAGGATAGTATTTCAAATGAAGAAAACATGTACAAGTTGATGATGCTGTGTTTGCACGTAACTATGGTAAAGGTCCACCATGGATGGAAGGCAGAATTGTGGAAGTATTAGGGTTAAGAAATTATAAAGTGCAAGTACATTGTTCAGGTAATATGATATGGAAAAGACATTCGGATCAATTGATACATAGATATTTCGGTGATTTTAATCTGTCTAATAATGAAATATTGAATAATGATTATGATAATCCTGTTGAAAGTGAAATTGAAACTGATAATACTGTTGTAACAAGTGTTCCCAGTGAATTAACAACCAATTCTAATATCATAGAAACTAATTATGTAACTTCTAGAGATATTATTAATATACCTTCTAGAGATGTAAGTAATAGTTCCTGTGATGAGTTACCTAACAGACTCCAGTAGTGAGAAGGTCTCAAAGAAATATTAAATCACCTGATCGTCTTAATTTATAATTAAGCGTCTTGAATTCATATAGAATTTTCAGGTTCCCTTGTTTAAAGAATTTTTGTGATGTATTTTTTATATGTGATGTTTAAAGAATTTAATGATTTTTTTTTTATTTGTGATTATCGCAAATTCTATGGGAAAGAAATGTTATGATATAAGTGATCTAATCATTTATTTATAATAAGAGTATCCCCTTTATTGCACCTCTTTTGTTTTCGTTGTACTTATACTCGCTGATGTGTTTCGAACGTTCATATTGTTGAGAACTTGAGCGGACCACCAACCCCACCTTCCAACAATAAACCGGAAGCCATGATTTTGTCCTTTTATTGAGTCAGCCTCTACACTAAACATCTGGCATACAAAATAAAAAATGAAACTGAAAGGTAATTAACAAGTCGGGCTTATGTGTGTGGACAAACATACCTCTTAGACTAGCAGACTTGAGTTGCAGTAGAGAGAATTTTAAAGTACCTAAATACTTAGAGGTAAAATAATGAATACAAAAATATTTATCTCAAGACACTCGCTGAAGGAAGAATCATCACTCACATTTTCCCTGACACGACGTCACGAACAAAAACAATGTCTACATAAAATAAACTGTGAAGAGAATAGTGAAGAAAATTCTTCACAGTATGTATGTATGTATATTACTAAGATTCATGATTTTTTTTTAATGCTACAAATACCATTTAATATTGAATTCACTGTGCCACGTTATATAAATAAATTAAGGTGCTCAAGTGCTGATTTATTGTACTGGAAGGCTTAAAAACTCCCATGATAGGAAATATCCCCTGAATAGCCTATAGAAATCACAATTTCATTTCTGAAGGATGATGGGAAAAGAAAATAATTTCATTCCCACTGCCATGCATAGGATATGACAGTCATCAACTGATCAGTGGAATTTTATGCTCTATATCTTGTATCTAAAAGGGAAGCTACAAAGTTTTAGGGTTCAGAGCCCGCGATGCTCCACCTCAAGGATGACACGATATCTTTCTGTGATCCGCCACATAAGGTGAGTATCCACCTGAAGCCCCGCATCAAGTCCGAGCTTGACACTATGGAGAAAGAGGGGGTTATCAGACGCGTAACGGAACACACAGACTGGTGCAGCAGCCTTGTGTATGTCACAAAACCCAATGGAAGCTTACAGATCTGCCTTGACCCCAAGCAGCTCAACCAAAACCTCAAAAGATGTCCCCACAAGATTGCCACTCTAGAAGAGATCAACCCGATATTCTCCAAAGCGAAGGTGTTCTCCAAGCTAGACGCCAAAGCAAGCTACTGGAGTATACCGCTACACGAGGACTCACAACTACTGACAACATTCCGAACACCACACGGCCTGTGTTGTTGGACAAAGCTACCATTCGGGCTGAATGTAAGCCAGGACATATTTCAAGCCAGGATGGACTCTATCATCGAGAA
Source organism: Palaemon carinicauda (assembly GCF_036898095.1). Lineage (NCBI taxonomy): Eukaryota > Metazoa > Arthropoda > Malacostraca > Decapoda > Palaemonidae > Palaemon > Palaemon carinicauda. The sequence continues at coordinate 36,665,525 of NC_090746.1, read as the reverse complement.
TCTCCCAGGTGTTGTTGGCATCGCCGATGACGTGGCAATATGTGGGAAAGACCAATCGGAACACAACAAAAACCTAATGGGGTTCATGCAGTGTGCAGCCCAACACGGGCTCAGCCTAAATTCGAAGAAATGCTCCATTTTAAAACCAGAAATCGAATTTTTTGGAACACGCTATACTAACGAGGGCTTGATGCCAGACCTGTCAAAGATACACGACCTGCATAACATGCCGTCGCCCTCCAACAAAGAGGAACTACAGAGATTCCTGGGAGTAACGACTTACCTCAGCCCCTATGTACCACATTACTCAGCTCATTCACAAAGACTTCGAGATCTGGTCAAAGAAGATGTGCCCTTCCAATGGGAAGAAAACCATGATTCCACCTATCAACACCTGAAACACCAAATAGCGCCATCAAGCACGCTGTCTTACTATGACCCAACTCGACCTGTGGCTCTTGAAGTCGATGCATCGCAAAATGGCCTCAGAGCGGCCCTCATCCAAGACGGGAAGGTAATAGCCTTCGCCAGCAAAGCCCTGACACCAATGCAGGCAAATTACAGCAATATCAAGCGAGAGGCCCTAGGACTAGTACACGGCGTACAACGATTCCATACCTACCTATACGGAAGAGACTTCAAAGCTGTCACTGACCATAAACCCCTCGTTAACATCTGGGAGAAGCCACTGATCAGTGCCCCACCTAGACTACAACGTCTCTTCTTGAAACTACAAGGGTATGACATGAGGGTCAAGTACAAGGAAGGACGAACTTTTGTACTCTCCGAAGCCCTATCACGCCTTCCTAACCCACAAAATGACAAGGAATTCCCCTTGGATACACGAGTGGACGGACTAGAACTAGATGACATTGATGTAATATCAGTCGCACTCATAAAATTTGGTCACCAGATTTTGGAAGAGGTCGCCATAGGTCGGACTCCGACCCAGTGCTGCGCACTCTCAAGCATACTATCATCGAGGGTTGACCTACCTCAGTAAAAGGCTGTCACTCCGATATCCGCCAGTTTTTCTCATACAGAGAAAGCCTTGCCGTAGAAGACGGAGTCATATTCAAAGGGCGACAAGTTATCATCACCAAAGAGGTTAGAGGCCGGATACTGGACCAGCTCCACAGGTCCCACCAAGGGATCACACAAACACAAGTCCTGGCACGGGAGTGTGTATTCTGGCCCAACATCACAAAGGATATAGAGGACAAGGTCAGGGCATGTGACATATGCCAGAAGTACCAGCCCTAGCAAAGTTCTAGTGAAACCATGCATCATGACATTCCCCCAATGCCCTGGTTCTAAGTCGCCTCGGACATCTTTAAAATTGGCCACAAGACATATCTGATTACAACTGATTACAGTATTTCACAAAATTCTCGATAGTCACCGAACTAAGAAACCTGTCATCTGAAAGTGTGGCCAACCACCTCCAATTCCTGTGTTCGCTGTTCGGATTCCCCAAAACCCTGGTCTCAGACAACGGACCTCAATACACGGGAGCAGCCATGAGGGACTTCACAAAAGCCTGGGGTATTGAGCACATCACATCAAGCCCACATTACCCTCAGTCCAATGGCCTCGCAGAGCGCGCAGTCAGAACATGCAAGGCGATCATCAAAAACTGCTTTGAGACAGGCGGTGATATGCATACTGCATTACTCCACTTATGGGTCACCCCGATCGACAATAAGACAATCAGCCCCGCTGAGCTCACGTTTGGTCACAATGTGACCACTGACCTACCAGGCCGATACGAACCACATCTCACACACATCCCGACCCGCAACCACTTCCAGGAACGCCTAGGACCAAATCGGACACAACTGCACTTCACAGACCTCCAACCCGAACAACCAGTCCGAATATTTGACAAGGCCAGCCACACATGGGTGCCAGGCAGAGTGGTGCATAAGTCAGAAGAACCCCAATCATACATTGTGGAAGCCCAAAACAGATCGTGCCTCAGCAGGAACCGGTCCCACATCCGTCTGACACCGCTCGCGACAAACACAGAATCGTCCAACACTCGGCAGCAGGCTCCAACATCATTAGCACAGCCTCCACCGCGACCCGCTGATATATCGCTGCCGCCACCTAGTGAGACCGAAATAACTCACCAAACCCCCGCAACTAGTGATAGCACTGTAGATCCGACAGCGGTGTATACCAAGTCAGGCCGGCTGGTGAAAACCCCATCCAGATATATTGAAATTAACGCGGTCACATAACGTAGATTCCCATAAAGTGCTAAGTTAAATAATAATATACACCCCCCCCCCCCTTGTTTCATGCCCGAAAATTCTGAGAGGTCGTTACCAGTGTTTGAAACTCAACAAGAAAAGTTATCAGTCTCAGGACTGGTAAGTGATTCAGAATAATGAATTTTATTTGAAAAGTTATGAGTCTCGGACAGGAGAACAGGCTCCATTTCGAACACTGTCGTTACATATATGTATATCAGGTTTTCATTTTATTTTACTATATTTTGGTGTTGTTGTTCTTTGCATCAAAAATAATAATAATAATAATGATAATTTGCCATTTATTTTCATATTTATGACTGCCCTGCTGTAACCAACACTATTTGGACCAAAATCTGGAAAGCTAATAGCTATTATGTTTATATTACTATCCACAATCACCAATTGTACCATGCATGTTTATTGTGAAGGGATGAAAACAATTGATAGAACGTTCGAATATGGAACTTTCATTGCTTATCTCTATGTACATATATGTCAGATTAGTTATTATGTGCAATCAATTCTTTATATGTGATAAAGGGGATGTGGTATCATGTAGTCCCATGTAGCGTATGAATAAAGGGCAGTCTCTACCTAGTACCCAAGCCATCAAGTCCTGTCTGTCTTTTAATCACTGCAACCTCTTGCATATTATATCAAAATGTATGATATGACTGTTCAAGGAGAGAAATCTTGATGTCTCAGTACATTGTGAAACAAGTGAAGGGCTGCGAGACAGCCTACGATTTGTCATGGGTATCTGAGGGCCAACTGAAACTTACAGTATTTGTGATTCAGTATGTGCATTCAACTTTGTTTCAAGTGTACACTGGATATTCAATTACATAAAATATTAAAAGCTATGAAGGGGCCTGTGCAAAAGGTATAGAGGCCAGAGTATGGGACCCCTGTAGGCTACAATTGGTGGGTCATAGCAAAATGAAGGAAATAAAATAAGATATGGAAAATGTTATATCTGAGGGCCGTTCATTAAAGATTTCCCCTGAACCATTTCCAACAGACATAGACAGACAAAACTTGGAACAGTTATTAGTCTTTCTCTACATGGGCACCATTCAGGGTTATGCATTTTCCCATTATTTTATGCAACTTTGGAAATGTTTGTAAAAGTCGGTTGGTTGATGTAACTCCACCTTTGAAATCAGTGTCTAATAATCTAGAAAACATTTCCCCTTCAAAAATGACTTCATGGCTGGAAAGAAGAGAAAGTCAGATGGTGCCAGGTCAGAAGAATAAGGGGGTGTGGAAGAATTTCATAGCCACAAGAGTGTGCTTCTGTCTGGGCGATATGCGAGTTCTGGACTGGAGCATTGTTTTACAGGAGTTGGACTCCTCTGGTCAGCATGCCGCACCTTTTGATTTTGATGGATTCTCGCAATTTACGTAGTAGTGAAGCATATTTAGTCCCAGTAATTTTGGTACCTTTGGCCAGGAAATCCGTCATCACTACTCCATGCTGTTCCCAAAAGACGGTAAGCATGACCTTTCCTGCAGAGGGTTGCACTCTTGCCTTCTTTGGGGGTGGTGAGTCAAAGTGCTTCCACTGCATAGACTGGACTTTTAGTCTCCGGATCATAATGATGGACCCATGTTTCATCATGTGTGTTAAGTCTGTCAAAAAAGGCCTCCTGGTTTTGTTGACACATGTCCAAAAGAGCCTTTTTGCAATCCACTTATTCCTGCTTCTGAAAAGGAGTAAGGAGACTGAGAAGCCACCGTGCAGACACTATATGCAGGTGCAAATGATACTGAAGGATTTTTTCCACAGACCCTACACTTATCTTCACAATTTGGACTAACTGACGAAAAGTTATACGGCAGTCTTCCAAAATGGCAGCTTCTACTAGATGGATGGTCTCCTCATCAGTGGGAGAATGGGGGTGTCCAGGAACGGGCGCTGTTTTGACAGATGTTCGGCCACACTTGAACTGGCAATGGCAGTATTCTACAATACCATATGATGGGGCAGCATCTCCATAAGTTTGCGACTTTTCAAATATAGCAACCTGATCACTGCTCCGTAATCGACTGGGTCCATAGTCACACCTTACTTCAATCTAGCACTTGTAAAAAAGGAAGCAATGGGAGTTCAGTGCTGCAAATTATTACTTATGCACTAATGTATCAAGTACACGGGTGAAATTTCAGTCAGATATGATAATCCTAAGTGGGTCAGGAGAAATCTTTAATGAACGCCCCTCGTGTATATATATATATATATATATATATATATATATATATATATATATATATATATATATATATACATATATAATAATAATAATAATAATAATAATAATAATAATAATAATAATAATAATAATAATAATAATAATGTTCATATGAAAAAAATATTTACATACAAAGATTTACAAAAAAAAAAAAAAAAAAAAAAAAAAGACTCAGTCCAAGCCCAAGTGGAGCAGAGCTCTTCGGGCAATAATATTACGGGCTGCCTAAGGCAAGAGCCCGTGTCTTACACAATGGTAAGGCAATCTGACAGACAGACAGAGGGCAATAATACAACTAAAATAATATCAATTAAGTACAAATTAAAAAGTAAAGTAAATATGGATATAGATATACAAAATGTACGCATTCATATACATAAGTATATATATACAAATAGATACATATAAATGAGATTCTTAGCCTAAAAACAAATGGAAATGTATATTTATATGATAAAAAAAGGATGGTATATGAAAACTAATGGTATATACATTGAAAAACTGTAGATATGAAGCAAAAAACTCAGTAAAATAATTAGTTTTACAAATAAGAATATTCTAAACAATGAAACTGATACTTGCATTGTGGTTAGGTAGGCAAGTATAAATATTTATAAATATTTATTAACAGAGCTTAATACCCAGATAAAAGTAAATTTGCATATGATTTCTTAAAAGATCGAACGTTAAGCAATGCCTTTAGATAAGCGGGCAGAGTATTCCAAAGTTTAATACCTTGATATAGATACGATTGCTCGCATCTATTAATACGTATGAAAGGAAGAGTTAAGTTTGTATTTCTTGTTCCATATGGGTGAACTGATTGTTCCGGAGTTATTTTTCGTCTTAAATCAGTAAATTTTTTCAATACAAGTGTTTGGAACATCATATTAATTAAGGAGAGCTTATAAGTGTCTTCCAGCTTCAATATCGAGAGAGACCGGAAGAGTGGCGATGTATGAGCTAAGTAATCACTGGAGCTTATGATTCTTACAAGTCTTTTTTGAATTACAATTAACGATTGCATGACGGTTCTACTACTACTCCCCCACGCCGTAATGCAGTAATTTAGGTGAGGAGATACTAACGAGTGATACAATTGTTTTATAATATATAAGGGGAAATACTCTTTTAATCTATGTATGATACCCATTACTTTGGCAATTTTATTAACTGTCATATTTGCATGCTCACAGAAAGTTAGTTTATTATCAAGAATTATCCCTAAAAATTTACCACTGGACTTCTGGTCCAGAGTGTGATTTCCTATAGCAACCCTTATGTTATCTGGAACTCTACGCAAAGAAAAGATTATGAAGTATGTCTTTCTTTCATTTTAGGTTAACTTATTTGCTGGTAGCCAGTTTTTTACATGAGTTAAATCAGCAGTTAGTGTATCACAGAGGGAGTAGATATTTTTATGTCTAAAATGAAGCGTAGTGTCATCGGCAAAGAGTATGGAGCTTAACCTACCTACTGATCGAGGTAGATCATTGATATAGGCGAGGAAAAATAACGGGCCTAGGACTGATCCCTGGGGGACACCTATTTTGACATCCATAACCTCTGAGAGATGGCCATCGAGGATCACAAATTGTTTTCGACTCGTTGAGAAGGATTTTAGTAAGAGTAACGTATTTCCACGTTTTCCATAATGTTCGAGATTTTTAAGCAGCACATCATGAGACACTGTGTCAAAGGCTTTACTCAAATCTAAAAAGACCGCACCAAGGTATTCATTTTTATTCATCGCATTGTAGATATTTTCGAGAAGGTCCTTAACAGCATCACTTGTACTGACGACACGCAGAAAGCATTACTGACAGGTAGAAAATATATTACATCTAATAAAAAAAAGATTAGATTCGATTGTACAATAATTTTTCAAAAATTTTATTCAATAAGGGAAGGCAACTTATTGGTCTATAATTATTGACATCCGATTTATCACCAGACTTATGTGGCACAGTAACGCACGTTATTTTAAAAATGTCAGGATAAATGTCAGAGGCAATGCAACGGTTGAACAACAAGGATATAGGAAAGGCAAGTAAACTAGCATTATTCTTATATAGTTTAGTAGGGGGAGAATGAATATTTGCTTTTTTGTTCTTTAGTTTTTTTACAATGCTGATTACTTCAAGCGGAGAAGACGGGGTCAAATAAATAGTGCTAATTTGAAGGAGGCAAATAGGAATGAAAATCTAAATGATTATTTTGAGGCAGGGCATCTCGGAGAGTAATGCCGACTGTAGAGAAATGAAGATTAAAAGCATTTGCAATCTGTTGGCTGTCAGTAATAGTTTCACCGTTACGACCGATGACTTTTCTTAGTGACGTGCGCTTTTTCTTGCCAGGCCAGAGGGACGAGTTTATGAGATCCCAGGATTATTTAGCATCCTTTCGGGGTTGATCAAAAGTACTATCAAAATATTTTTCCTTTTCCGCGCGAATTAATGTAAGCAACACATTACAATAGTTACTATAGTGTTGGGCACTATAAGCACCCAATTTCATTCTTCGATATAAATTATGTTTAATGTTAATTGATTTAAGTAGCCCTTTGGAGAGCCACTTATTCGCCAATCTTTTAACACTTACATATTTTGTTTTTAGAGGAAAGCATTCACTGAAAAAACTGTCTATTTTATCCGTAAAGGAGGCCGCACCAAGGTGAGGATCTAATGAGGCTTGACCATATTCGGACCAGTCTTTTCCCCTCAGGAGTTCCGTGAATTTCCTGTCATTCACTTCGCTCATATCTCTGAATTGAATTCTTATTTTGTTGTCTACGTTGTTTAATATAGGCATTAAAAGACTACAGAAAATTGGGAAATGTTCTGTGATATCTGCTAAGAATATCCCACTATTACTAACAAGATTATCATTAGCCCAAATATGGTCGATACAAGACAGCGAGTCATTCGAACCGACTCTTGTTGGTCTTGTTATTGACGGGCGAAAGTCAAAAGATCGCATTATGTTTATCAGTCTCCGGGTGGTCTCGCTCTCCCCTTCCCTCATTAAGCAGATGTTAAAGTCCCCAGTGACAATTGTATTCACAGGAGAGATACCTGGATTTCTTAGCACCGCCTCTAACGAGTCGGAAAACCTATTTCCGTCAAACCTGGACGTCTATAGATACTTAAGATTACTGTTTTATGAGGCAAATTTGGTATAGAAACCGTTACACCAACACTTTCAAAATTATCATTAGAAAGAACTCATCAAGAGGTTGAAAATCAAGAGTCTTTAACGAAAATGCTCACATCGCCGCTACTCCGACCATCACGATAATTGTGGCACGCATTATACCCAGGAAGATAATTCATGCAGTGAGTTTCTTCCTTAGCCCATGTTTCGGTCAATACAATGATATCAAATTCATGGTTGTAGTTTTTTAAGTAGCCAATAAATTAGTCATGGTTTTTCTTGAAACTTCGAATATTAAAGCTTATTAGTGAAAGACATTGCCGCATATGATTAGGGAGAGAATCATTAAATGTGTCAGTAGTGTAATAATTACAAGAAAAGAAATCAGATGTGTTCACAAAATCAATAAAGTTTTCATCAAGATCAACGTGATATACCACAGTTATAATTAGTAATTAATAGTTTAGTAACATTATGCTTAAAAATACAAAATTGAAAATATCTCGTTACGGTGAAAAGTAGAAATCGTTGTAAAAGGTAGAAACAAGGAAATAATTGTTGTAATTACATTACAGAAATAGAAATAATAAAAATAATATTAACAATAATCGTTGTAATAAAAAACAATAATGATATTAATAATAGTAATTTTTTTAATAGTAATGATATTACTAACAATAGTGGAAATGGCGGTGGCAAAAGTAAAATAATGCAATTTGAAAAAAGAAAAGAAAAAAGGGGGAGTATAAATTCAAAAATTTAAATGTGAACAACTAATGAGGTTAGAAATAACGTTTACAGAATCTGAAAACAATAGAGTATTTAGCACATATTTTGAATCACTCAGGGGCACTAAGCCCTGTACTTGTGTAGAACAGATCAAGGTCCTTTCGGGTACGGATAGCAAAAGTTTTGCCAGTTGAGGAAGTGGTGCTACCATAGTGTGAGGTCTACCGTCATGTGTCGCCTACCCAGGTGGAGGGTGAGGTCTACCGCGTGACCAGCGTCCCAGAGCCCCGCACCTAACCATCGAACATGTGAACTGCCCAAATCCATCAAAAACGTGACTGATCTATTTGTGTCATTCTTAGAAGATGTACAAAGTGTGTATCGCTAGAATAAATGTATGGAAATATATGATAACCTGTTTGATGTACGAAGAGTGTATCGCTAGAATAAATGTATGGAAATATATGATAACCTGTTTGATGTACGAAGAGTGTATCGCAAGAATAAATGTATGGAAATATATGATAACATGTTTGATGTATGAAGAGTGTATCAATAGAATAAATGTATGGAAATATATGATAACCTGTTTGATGTACGAAGAGTGTATCGCAAGAATAAATGTATGGAAATATATGATAACATGTTTGATGTATGAAGAGTGTATCAATAGAATAAATGTATGGAAATATATGATAACATGTTTATTTTTACCTTTATTCCTTTTTTTAATGTAATTAGAAATCCCATTATCTATTTAAGTAATTTCTAAGATATGTTTAAATTAAGTGTGTATTGCTTAAACAAATGTATGAAATGTGTTTTATCTATGAGGGACGAATGTACGAAGAGTGTATATATGTATGGAAATATATGAAAACATGTTTATTTTTACCTTTATTCCTTTTTTTAATGTAATTAGAAACCCAATTATCTATTTAAGTAATTTCTAAGATATGTTTAAATTAAGTGTTTATTGCTTAAACAAATGTATGAAATGTGTTTTATCTATGAGGGACGAATAATTTAGCAGTAGACCTCACGCTATAGTACTAACGGGAGGTAGATCTCAAGCTATAGTGTGGTAGACCTCACTCTATAGTGTGGTAGACCTCACGCTATAGTAGCACCGAGGAAGTTTTCACTTTAATAACTCCGTCGCGAGTATGCAGGAGCAGACCGGTATACTACTGTCTTTTCACTCTACGAAGTTCATAAAAAAAGCTTATCACGTTTCTTTGTGAGCGCTTCACCTATATAGAAACCTTTTGCAGTGTCATTCCTGTGTTGAAAACATGAGTGTCTGATGTCTGCCTTCACTGCTCGTGACATCACTTTCAGCAAGATGTTGTTGTTTTCAAAAGACCCATCGACCCTTCTCTTACCGATCCTTTGCCCTTCAAGGAAGACGTGGTCAGGAAAATTCTTTTGAACACACCTTTCCACGAGATCCCGGCCTATAATCCGTGTATCCTCGTTTGGTTGGGGAGCAGGCAAAGCAAGGCCAGACAGGACAAGATCATTACATATCATTTGGGCTTCCGTCTCATCCAGCTTCTCCTCGAGAATTTCCATTTTTCTAGATGTGTCTGGCCTGGCTTCAAGTGTTGCCACCCCATTTGTTAGGTCGGTAATTATTTTGTCCTTTTCACTAATTTTACGGTCTATTTCTTCTAGATGGAGGCGTAGTTTGTCCTCCACCGCAGCAGTGACCCTTTCCTCAATTGACTCCATTTTGTCCTTTAGGTTACTCACGAGGTTATAAATTTGACCCGAGAGTAAAGATTTCAGGTCCTGAATTTCCGCACACAGGTCGGGAAGCGAGTTCACTACACTGGAGGCTTGGAGAACTCCATTCACGTTTTTAGAAATTTTGGTTTTAAGTGGCTGGCCACTCAAGACCTGGGATTTATTGACTACTTCTTCAGCAGAATGCATTTTCAGATTACTATTTAAAAACACAGAAAAGACAAAATGATACGGAGTGAAAAAAGAGAGCACGGAAACAATTTGTTTTCAGCAGTTCAGCAAAGAGTTTAATACCTCATTAGTTTCACGGGGTGACCGCTACCTCATGAGCCTAATTGAGCGGGAGGTCAGGTCAGAAGGAGAAAATAACATGTCTGATCAGTAACCAGGTCAATCCCAGACTGAACCACAGGGAAAATGAAAATACGAAATATAAGATTAAGTCCTGACTAGTTTCGTGATACTTCTTTAGAGGACTGATTTATTGAGAGAGGTTTCTTTACATTTTATAGAGAAAGTAAATGTACAAACATACATAAAGAGGCTTATAGAACAATGACACTCCCACACCAGCTACCCGAGCAGTTATCAGGTGTTTACTGGGCGGAGATCAAACCTCATTAGACACCTGCCAAAAAGGGAACAATTATTTTACATAGTATGCATATGTACATTGGCACTATATGGGGTTATGCTAGATATAAGTATTGATATATACGTAATTATATGTTTATGGTAATAATGTTATATGTGCATATATATATATATATATATATATATATATATATGTATATATATATATATATATATATATAAAATATATATATATATGTATATATATATATATATATATATATATATATATATATACATATATATATATATATATATATATATATATGTGATAAATTTTTGCACATTTAGACATTTTTTTCATATTCAAATAAGACATATATATTTTTGATACATTAATGTCTGGATTCTCTTAACGACCTCGGGATCAGAGCCCCAGGCAAAATCACATGTCGGACCAGGGTTCGATTCCCGGCCGGTCACAAGCTCTTGTCTTTGTGTGATTTCGCCTGGGGCTCTGATCCTGAGGTTGTTCAGAGAATCCAGACATTAATGTATTCAAAACATATATGGCTTATTTGATATATATATATATATATATATATATATATATATATATATATATATATATATAGATATACATGTTAATTATGTAAAAAAACATGTATATGTAAGTCTATGTATGTCTGTATATGTATACCAGTATGTGTACACGTACGTATATGTCTATGCATATATTATGCATGTGTGTGTATGAATGCCTGTCTGTCTATACGTATGTATATGTCTTTTTTATATTTATATATAGATGTGTTTTATATATACATATAGTTTTGCTTATGTATTTATATAGATAAGGCTACCATTATTCATATAAATAAACTGTATTGAAAGTCAAAATAAGAATTTACCTGTCACCAAAAATGACCCTTTTTGGCAGGTGTCTAATGAGGTTTGATCTCCACCCAGTAAACACCTGATAACTATCCAGGTAGCTGGTATGGGAGTGTCATTGTTCTATAAGCCTCTATATGTATGTTTCTACGTTTACTTTCCCTATAAAACGTAAAGAAACCTCTCTCGATAAATATTCCCTAATATCGCAAGAGGGTCTGCCCCTCTCTTTTATTCTTCTCTTGTACTTCTCTTTCTCCCTATTTCCTTAATCTTTCCCATCCCCAGTACCTGCCTTTGAGCTATAAATTGGATTGTATCCAGGGGTACTCTTCCTGTCCCCATATTCCCCACTTCCCTATTCTTATTATTATCTTATCAATAAATCAGTCCTCTGAAGAAGTATCACGAAATTAGTCAGGACTTAATCTTATATTTCGTATTCTCATTTTCACTGTGGTTCTTCTGCATATATATATATATATATATATATATATATATATATATATATATATATATATATATATATATATATGGTTACAGCTTACCTTACCTTATTGCCTTATTTTTTGTTTGGGTTCCCCCAGGTCCCTCAGTGTGAGGCACCTCGTATATCCACCAGAGAGTTGCTAATGCATCTTCCGGTGTATTTTGCATCTTCCAGTCTTGGATGGTCTGGGATGCATCTTAGGTATTTATCGAGCTTATTCTTAAACACATCTACGCTCACTCCTGATATGTTTCTTAGATGAGCTGGCAGCACATTAAATAGTCGCTGCATTATCGATGCTGGTGCGTAATGGATTGATGTCCTGTGTGCCTTTCTTAGTTTACCTGGTATATTTTTTGGCACTATTAATCTACCTCGGCTTGCTCTTTCTGATATTTTTAGCTCCATGATGTTTTCAGTAATTCCTTATATTTGCTTCCATGCTTGTATTATCATGTAGCGTTCTCTTCTCCTTTCTAGACTGTATAGTTTTAAAAATTGCAGTCTTTCCCAGTAGTCAAGGTCCTTAACTTCTATTCCAACAGTATAGGACCTTTGTACACTCTCTATTTGCGCCATATTCTTTTGGTAGTGTGGGTACCATATCACATTGCAGTACTCGAGTGTACTACGTACATAAGTTTTGTAAAGCATAATCAGTGTTCAGCTTTTCTTGTTTTAAAGTGTCTGAATAACATTCCCATTTTTGCTTTACATTTAGCCAACAGTGTTGCTATTTGGTCGTTGCATAACATATTCCTATTTAACATTACACCAAGGTCTTTAATTGCTTCCTTGTTTGTGATTGTCTCATTATTAGGTCCCTTGTATGCATATACCATTCCTTCTCTGTTTCCATAATTTATTGATTCGAATTTATCGGAGTTAAATACCATCCTATTTATCTCCGCCCATTCATATATTTTGTTTAGATCTCTTTGTAGTGAGTTCCTATCTTCATCACAAGTAATTTCTCTACTTATTCTTGTGTCATCGGCGAAACTTCTCACTACGGAGTTTTCAACATCACAGTCTATGTCTGAGATCATAATAACAAACAGCAGTGCAGCTAATACCGTACCTTGTGGCACACTCGATATTACCTGGGCTTCATCTGATTTCTCGTCATTTGCAACCACTATCTGTTTTCTGTTTTGCAGGAATTCTTTTACCCATTTTCCTATCTTTCCCACAATATTATGCTTTCTCATTTTTTTCTCCAATATGTTATGGTCTACCTTGTCAAAGGCTTTTGCAAAATCTAGATAGATCACATCTGTGTCTTTTTCATTTATCATATTTTTGTATGTTTTCATAGTGTGCTATCAGTTGGGTCTGTGTACTTTTTCCAGGCACGAAACCGTGTTGACCCATATTAAACAAATTATTTTTAACCAAATGGTTCATTATTTTCTTTTTTATTACCCTCTCATACACTTTCCTAATGTGATGATAGACTAACAGGTCTATAATTGCTTGCCTCTAGTCTTGATCCACTTTTGAAGATAGGGGTTATATAAGCTAATTTATGTTTAACATATATCTCGCTCATATCTACACTTTGTCTTAGCAGTATTGCAAGCGGCTTCGCGATAGTGTTTGCAGTTTTTTTTAACAAAATCGCTGGAACTCCATCTGGTCCGGCTGCCGATCCATTTTTAATTTCGTTTATAGCCTTGACAATATCTGCTTCATTAATATCTATATCCGTTAGATATTCAACATTTTCTTCTCTCATTCCTGTTTCATTATTCTCATTCGCAATTCTTGGCGTGAACTCACTCTTATATTTTTCTGCTAATATGTTGCATATTTCCTTTTTTTCATTCGTTAGCCGCCCTTCAATTCTTAGAGGGTCTATTTCTAATCTCCCTTTATTCATCTTTTTTGCATAGGAGTAAAGTAATTTGGGGTTTCTTTTTATATTTTGAAGTGTCCTTTCTTCTAAGTCCCTTTTTTAATTTTCTTTCGACTGTATAATCTTTTGTTTTGCATTTTCTATCTTACATTTTATTTCCCTCATTTTCCACACATTTTTTTCTTTTGCAAGATTTTTCTTCCACTTTCTAATTTTCTGAAATAAGATCCTTCTGTCTCTTGGTATGCACGTCTTTTGTTTATTGTTTTTTTTTTTCGGTACATATTTTTCAACAATTTTCTCCAGTATTCAGTTCTTCATTTATTTCTGACCATTTTATATTCTTACTATAAAAATTATATTTTCCATATCCTTCCCAAAGTTTTATGCTTTTATTAATTCTGTGATCACTTTCTTTGGAATGGACTATCAATTCTATGACATTGTGGTCTGAAATTCCCGTGTTATACACTATTATTTCTTAAACATAATTCACATCATTCACAAATACTAGATCTAAGACATTTTCCTTTCTTGTTGGAATGTGGTTTATTTGTTGCATATTATGTTCTAATAGCATATCTTGAAGCTTTTCAAATTGCCTTTTATCCTCTGCGCTACTATTACTCTCTTTTTTATATGTATACATACAACCACTTTCTTCTATCCGTTCTTTCCAATCCACGAAAGGAAAGTTGAAATCTCCGGATAGGAGTATATTCCAGTCTTTATGGTTTCTACATATATCATCTATTTTTTCTATTATTATGTCAAACTCCTTAGTGTTTTGGGGTCTGTAAACTACAATATTCACTAGTTTTTCAAATTCAAATTCTACCGCAATCAACTCACATTCTGTGTTGCTGTATTTTTCACAGACTTTTCCTTGATTTATGTCTCTTCCATATATTGCGGTTCCCCCTTGATTCCTAGTTTTTCTGTCTGATCTATAAGTTAGGAAACCCTTTATCTGGTCATCACTTCCAGTCTCTTGGGAATACCATGTTTCACTTATATTTAATATATCTATTTTTTCAATTTGGGTTAGTTCTTCTAAGAACTCTATTTCCCTTTTAGAGTTACTCGTGACATAACCCTGTGCATTCATCACTATTATGGTTTGTGTTTCATCCCCATTATTTAATATTGGTAATAATATGGATTCTCCCATGCTTCCTTCCTGTTCTGATATGATGTTCTTTTCTTCATTTCCCGGAATTCTGCCATTAAAAAATCCAACTTTTCTATTATATTTGCTCTTTCACCTTCATATTTATCTTTGTGTGTATACCTGCAATTATCCCCATATCTGCACCAACCCCTGGCATTATAGATGCATTCTTTGTAGTTGGGCTCTAAATGTGCAGATTTGGGTTGAAAGGCCTCATTTCTTGGGGCTCTTGGTTCATAGCGCAGTATATACACGGCCTGCTTTTTTGTTGCTTTTTTTGTTTCTTTTTTGCTTTCATTTTTCTTTTCAGTTTGCTGAGTTTTCTTACTTTCATTCATGGTTGCAGGATGCATATATCGACATTTTTTGTTGAAACTGCATCCTTTTCCTTCTTTTAGGTTTTTGCATATTTTTGGATGGAGATCTCTGCATTCGTCTCCATATCCGTCTAAATACGCACATTTACCATATATTTCATAATTATGGCATATCTTTGGATGCTTGTAGTAGCATCTTTCGCAAAATCTGCAATTCCCTCTTTTCAGCATATTGCAGACTATATCCTTCTTTTCTTTTTTTTTCTTGTTCTTTCTCTTCCCTAAAATTATGTAGGTCCGGGTAGAGTCTCTTGGGTCTATTATTTGTTTCCATCTGGTAATTTATTTCTTCATAAGTATGTTGTTGGATGGCATCATAAGTTATATCAATGATTTCCTCTGCATCCTTACACATATCCTGTTCATTTTTCTCTTCTTCTTCTTTTTCTTCTTCTTCTTCTTCTTCTTCTTCTTCTGTTTCTTCTTCTTCCTCTTCTTTATCTTCAACTATTTGCAGATTTAGTCTTGACTTAATTATATTTTCTATCCAGACTAAGCATGCTGAGCAGAATACCTTTGTGTCTTTATTTTTTATTTTTTGCTGTATTTCAGCAAATGTGGGGTGTGTTGGAACATGACAGGCATCACATTTTCTAATCAATTGTTGAGGATTATTAATGGAATACCATATCTTACATGTATTACACCATTTTGGCATTCTTTTTCCCAATGCATCAATCAGCATATTCACCACATTGGACTTCTTATTGTTCTTTGATGGAATGTGTTGATTGATGTAGACTTTCTTTATAAGTCTCTTTATCACTTGGATCTTCTTTGGAATTTCTTCTATTATTTTGCTGATGTTTTCCGCAGATTTGCTCCAGTTTATTG
Organism: Palaemon carinicauda; assembly: GCF_036898095.1. Classification (NCBI taxonomy): domain Eukaryota; kingdom Metazoa; phylum Arthropoda; class Malacostraca; order Decapoda; family Palaemonidae; genus Palaemon; species Palaemon carinicauda. The sequence goes on along the minus strand of NC_090746.1, from coordinate 36,649,187 downwards.
GATCGTATTGTTTCAATATGTCTGCGAATATTTTTCCGTCACACTGGTTGGCGTTACTAGTGACCTCTGTTACCAGACGGTCGAGCTCCTGTTTCGCCAACTCATGGAATTTACTTTTGCTGAGTCCAGCGATGTCTCTCCAAGCCTTGCCCGTGTTGTACATAGCCATCTTGATTAGATTTTTAGTAATTCACAAGATAACTATTCTATGCCGACGTTTTATCCCACTTCTCTGACCTCAAACTAATCACCGACTATTCACGAAAACTTGTAGCTATATTGCACTCGATAGCCTTTTGTTATCCGCATTAAATCAGGATATTTATAGGGTCGCAAAAGTGTAATCACTCACCGGCACACAGATACAACTCAGAGAGCTATGGAAAGAATAATGATGGGAATAACACTAAAGACAGAAAAAGAGCAATATGGATTCAAGATCAAACTAAAATAGAGGATAATTTAACATGTAAGAAAAATAAATGGACATGGGCAGGACATATAATGAGAATGACGGACAATAGGTAAACATCAAGAATATCAGAATGGGTTCCTAGAGATTGCAAAAGAAGCACGGGAAGAAAGAGAAGACGACGGATTGACGAACTAAGAACGTTTAGTGGTGTGGACTAGCATAGAAAGACCATAAACAGACGCAATTGGAATGACATGTCTGAGGCCTTTGTTCTGCAGTGGACTAGTGATGGCTGATGCTGATGATGATGATACATATTTAAATATTTTAATGGCTGTGTGATAAGGAAATAAGAAATGGCAAGGAGAAATTTATCCCAAGGGTTTTACAAACACTAGCCAATGCACTCCTCTGCCTTGGGACATAGTGCCTCAGAATCCCAGACCATTCTATTTTTGAGAGAATCTGAAACTGTGTCTACCTTGAATGAAAAAGAGCACTAAAGAGTGGTTGTGCTAAAAGATTAGAATGCAAAGGTAGATAAAAGTTAAAGAAATTAAATTATTGATAGATATGAAATTATTGTAGTTAATGAGAATGTAAAAGGTCTTGTATAAATTTGCTTGTGAGGAATCTTGATTATGGGAAACTTACTTCTGTACTTGGCTTTCAAAAAAGAATATAAAACATAACTAAATATATTTAAGAAAGGATAAGAAGAAAGAATAGAGTTTGCTAGCTTTTACAGAGTAGCCTAGATGGGAAAGGATGCTAATGGATGCAATAATGAGATTAAGATTCATGACCGGAAGTACTGTAGGTTATATATCTGATCATCATTCTTTTGAAGTAAAGATTAAGGTAAATATAAGTTACATATAGAGAATCGTGTGAATATATGGCTCTATGTGTAATTAAGAGAAGTGAAATCGATAAAAATGAGGTGATGTGAACATATAATGAGAAAATGGATGAACTGAAGGCTAGAGTTCAATAAATTGAAGAGAATGGACCAGATGCAGAGCTTCTTAAATTATATCACAGGGTCAGCAAGGAGTGTTTGTGGGTATGGTAGAGTAGAAAGAGGTGAAGTTTTATCACAGAATAAAACCTAGTAGGTACAGACATAGAAGAAGATGGATAGGGTAATCAAGAATAGAAGTGAGAGGGTAAATAGGGAATTCGGGAAGAATAAGGGGTCGTTTCACAGGGAAGTATATGAAGATATAAATGTTAATGAGTAAATGGGTCAGAAAAAAAGATGAATATGGAAAATTTTGTCCAAATTTATGCAATTCTGATTTGATGAAGTGAATATTTTGAAGAATAGTTGAACACCAAGTATAGAGAAGAGGCAGAACAGTGATGGAAGGCAGATTGATTGATTGGTTATCAGTTATCTGGTGGAAGGCTGAAAGGGGTAGGCTATGTACAAGAATGAAAATTGTTATGAAAATTATTGTGGAGGAACAGAGATTGATCGGATTATAAGTGAGATTTTTAAGTACACAAATGTTAATATAATTGAGTGGCTGATCTAGATATATGGGGAAAAGTTCCAAAGAATTACGCGAGAATTGTTTAATGGCAAAGGTGATAAAGGAAATTGCACGAATTATAGTTTAAAACCATTACCTAGCATGTCAGTGGACTTATACGTAAGAATTTTAATTGAGAAAGTAAGCAGGCAACAGAAGGATTAATAAGACATAACCCGTGTTGGTTCAAGCAAGAAAGAATTAGGTGTTGGAATCAAGTGATTGTTATACAAGAGTTTTGTGAGAAGGTTGGAAGTAAAGGAAAAAAGTTGGCCTACAGGGCATATATGGACCAAGAAAATGCTCATGAGAACAACAATAGAGAAACAATGTGAAGGGTGCTGTAGAAATATGTTAATAGATTATAGATTGTTAAAAGAAATTGAAAGATTTTATGATGGAAGCATTCTGGACAGGTATCATGCGCTGCCAACTCGCTTTTACCGTCATGAGTGGCATCGTCCAGTAGATTTGAATAAAATCGCTCAGTTAAGGTTAAAAGCTCTAAAGTTCGCAATATATATGTATATATATATATATATATATATATATATATATATATATATATATATATATATATATATATATATATAATCATTCTGCCTGCAAAATAAGCATCAGATTATTAGTCTCAATATTGGTGTCTGGATATACACTTTGAAGTAATATTTGCATAATAAATAATGATTAACACAAAGTAATAATTTTACTAAACAAAGAATCCTTTAACACCTATTATGTATAGGCTACAAATGTGATACTAGTCATTTAAGTTCAAATATGCTGCTGATTATCCTATTTTATTGATATATATATATATATATATATATATATATATATATATATATATATATATATATATATAGTACATTTTTGTAAAACCTGTGATTAACCTATATTCATACATACATAGCATAATACAACTGGTGAATGTTGGTACAAAATAACTCAATGACTGATTATTTGCCAATATAATACATTCTGTGTTCAGTATAGATTTTACTTTCTTTTTTGCTATTTAACAGTTCGTAAAAAAGCACATGCCATACAGAAGTAGTGAATTTATGAATTCAAAATACTATCGACAAGTAATAAATATGCATGTTCTTATATTTCTATATTGCTCACGTAGCCTATCCAGAATTCTGAATTGATTTGAAGTAGATGTCAAAGGGATTTGAGAAAATATAGATACACAAGATGATTAAAGACACCATGATGTCCAGAAAAGAACACAGACGGTTTACGAGTAACGGTTTTATCTCTCTGCATTACACTGGATGAAATAGGAAATCCATTTTCGGGGTGTTTAAATGATGTAGTGGAACCTGAGGCTGCATGATCTGTGCTTCATATCAGAAGTGTGGAGCATGAAGAGTTTAATGACTCTGTGAAAGTCAGGCTGGCAGGTAATTAGAACAGAGAGCCTTACAGAGCCAATCAAGCCCAACATTCTTGTAGGCCTGTTCAGCAATTGGCACACTCTTTCTTTGAAACCAGATTGTTATTTTTTTCAATGTTGAATGTGTCTTACCAAGAGAAAGAGAGGGATACTGATGAGTTTTTCTATCATAAAAACAAGCCAAGCACTCCATCATTGTCTCAAGGTGGGAATCTTTGACATGGAAGCAAATCTGTGATCCTGCCTTTGTTCTTATCATTAAGTGAAGCTCCAGTACAACTTTTGCCAATATGTTGAGGTCAGAGACTCAGAACATTTCTTAAGAAAAATATTTCTCAAATCGTCAAACATCAACTGGTCTGTCCAAGGTCTAACCTAGATATTTTCAGAGACTAATATTGACCTGATAGCCTTAAGGTGACAACTCGACGTCAACTTAGAAAATGGATCCTTAGACAAGGGAAGATGAACACATGCATCCCTGGAAACTGAAAGGCTTTCCTCTGGTGTCATGTAAAAAAAAAAAAAATATCTCTTTGGTTTTTGGCTAATCAGAGTACAGCTATCATTTTCTATGAAAACCAACAGATTTTGTCTACCAGAGTGGAGTTTTTACCCTCCACTCATAATACTAGTATTGCTATTCTCATAAATCAATGTGCCAATGAAGTAGCAGGCAGGGGTCTTATTCTTCATGCAAAAGGTGCTGTTTCTCATGGCTATGCAAAGGTCATTGTTCGAAAAGTGGAAACTGGTGTGATGGTGCCGGGTGTAGTAAATTTTGATACCGTTCATTCTGATGGGCTTTGGATAAACTTTGTGGAACCAATAATGGTGATGCCCTTGGCATTTGCAGCATATATTTTCATCTTCACTGGGATGAGGTCAGCTTTTTAAGTCAAAGACGATGGATAATTTTCATGCCTTCTAAGCAGATTTAGCTTTCAGTATTGGCCATTGCATAAGCACAACATTTGTAGAAGTACCCTGTAAATTGAAGCCACTGTTCAAACTGCAACTGTGAGCTTGATAAATGGCTGGAGTGAGAAGCTAATTTTCGTTCAGAGGGTCATAAATGTAGTGTTTAAGAATGACAGAGTCATCATGAACAAGGATTTGACAATTAACACGGAATACACTGTGTGCTATTCTAAATACCTTGTAGGCCCTGTAGAGTACAGGGTTGTCCTGTGTGACAGGGCTAGGAAACACCCCTTAATGTAAAAAGTAAAGCATGTAGGCTAATTCTTGAACAACTAGTTAGTCACTTAAAATGAATCGAAGTGTTGTCAGACAACCAGTCAGTATACATACAACTAGATTCTACTAACAGACTGCTATATGCTCGGTTGTAAATTATCTGCTAGAAAAGATGGATAACAACCAAAGTGTGTCATCTTGATATTACTGGATCTTAGTGCTGCCTTTATACAGTACTGTGCATGCACTGCTACTTAATGATGTACGGTTCATTGGTATTGAAGAATATATAAAAGATTACCTGGCTGAAATAAACTATTGTGTAGGGATTGGAAACTCTCATTCATCAAACGAACCATTAAGCAGAGGGGTACCCCCAGGGAAGTGAAACTAGGTCGAATATAATTTTATATCTATAAGCTACTGTACAGTAGGTCTATCAAAATTACTTCAGAGACATAAAGTGAAGTTTAAACTATTTGAAGATGATACACAATTTTACTTCTCCGTAAATACCATTGATAATACCGCTGAAACTTCAAACTACGTTTTTATTAGTGTTAGGAATGAATGACACTTAAATAACTAAAACTAAATTGAAATAAAACTGAGTTTATGGTGGAAGAGAAAAAAAGACTAAAAGAACTTGGGATACATCTAAATAAATATAAATAACTAACCGGTCCTGATATCCTGTAGAGTTCGTGACCCAGAGAGAAAGATTGAGGAAAAACTGACAGATGAACAAGCAGGATTTAGAAAAAGGTAGAAGTTGTACAGACTAAATTTTTATTTTAAGCCCTGTACAGTAGTTATTAAAATATAGAAGTCCACTTTTGATGACATTTTTGGTCTATGAAAAAGCCTTTGATAGCATACACCGTCCAATTTTGTGGAGAGTTCTGCATTATTATGGAGTTCCTCTCAAATAGGAAAATTTTATAATGTTCATGAGCATAGCAAGTACAAAATTAATGTTAGTGGAGTCCTAGCAAATGAATTTCCAGTGAAAAGTGGAGTACTCATAGGGAATGTGTTGTCGCCTATGCTGTTTCTCCTCCTCATGGATTTTGTAACGCATAGAACAGTTGGGGATGGTAGATAAGGATTGCACTGGATTGGTAATAGGAAATTAGCAGACCTAAAGTATGCTGATGATGCTGTCCTTATTAGCAGGATTTGCAATGCTTGCTTACCAGAATGCACAAATTATCGCAAGAATTTGAACTCAAGATAAATAGAATAAAGACAGAGATGATGAGATATGAATTTGCAATGGAAGATGAAATATCATTGGAAGGAAAAAGAATTAATGAGGTAGAATTTAAATATTCAGGAACTAGGATTTTTAATACAGGGTCTTTAGAATTGGAGTTTAATGAAAGATTGAAAAAAGAGAAAATCAGACATGGCTAGGTTAAGTAAGATTTGGAAATCAAATCGCCTGAAATTACATTTAAAAATTTATTATTAATATCATTATTATTATTATTATTATTATTATTATTATTATTATTATTATTATTATTTTTATTATTACTTGCTAAGCTACAATCCTAGTTGGAAAAGCAGGATTCTATAAGCCTAGGGGCCCCAACAGGGAAAATAACCCAGTGAGGAAAGGAAACAAGGAAAAATGAAATATTTTAAGAGCAGTACATAGAATAGTGTGTCCGAGTGTTCCCTGAAACAAGAGAACTCTAACCCAAGACAGTAGAATACCATGGTACAGAGGCTATGGCACTACCTAAGACTAGAGAACAATGGTTTGATTTTGAAGTGTTCTTCTCTTGAAGAGCTGCTTACCATAGCTAAAGAGTCTCTTCTACCCTTATATAGAGGAAAGTAGCCACTGAACAATTACAGTGCAGTAGCTAACCCCTTGGGCGAAGAAGAATTTAGTGAGATGGGTGTTACAGTATGGACTTGAGTCATAGTATGATAATGATAAAATATTCAACAGATTCTGTAGATTTAAAAACAAAGCCCTCAGAAGAATATTGGGAGTTAAATGGTAGGGCAGGATTAAAAAGGAAACTATAAGAGAGAACACTCAAGTGCAATATGTGGATGAGAATGAGATCATGGTTAGGGTTAAGCTAGATGGAGATGGTTTGGGCATGCTCTTCGCACTCCCCAAGAGAGATTAGGTCACCAAACTTTTAACTGGGCTCCACAAGGTACTGAAAGAATTGGAGAAGACCCAGACCTACATGGCTGAGGACTATGAAGTGTGAAGTAGGAGATGATTAATGCAGGAGTATTGATTTAAAAGCTCAAGACAGAGACGAATGGTGAAATCTAACAGAGGCCCTTTGCGTTAATAGACATAAGAGGAGATGGTGATGAGGATGAATTGGTCTACAGTATACTTATCTTGTTGTTTATCTATTTCCTTTCTTCACTGAGCAATTTTCCCTGTTGGATTCTTTAGAGATATAGCATCCTACTTTTCTAAATAAGGTTGTAGTTTAGCTAGTAGTAATTAGAAAAAGGTACATTAATGAAGGCAATTCAACAAAAGGTAAATGCTGTGATGTTATATCTAAAAAGTAAGAATACATGAGACAGACAATAAATGAGCAATGAAATGAAGAACATAGGCCAAGACATGAAGAAAAGCATGAGAGAAATTCTAAATGAAATTGAAGAGAGAACAGGAATCCCTGATGAAAGGGATGAACTAAGAACATTATCAGTGGGAAAGTCGAAAGGTAGCAGATTATATAGACAATATAACGAATTTTGAAGCAAAGCGAAAAATCTATTTTTGGGTGAGATAGCCATGTCATCCTGATGGAAGGTTCTTTAGGCAGCTTTCTAGGGTATATTTAGCTACAGTGATACTCCCAGAGAATTGACCATAGGTCTCCAGAATTCTAACTCCTGGTGCGAGTATCCTTAAGAAAATTCTTAAGGCTATCGCATAATATCAGGGGACGTATTTCTTGATATGACACATGATAATCTTCACCCCGAATAGAGTTTTCGCTCTGAGGGGGAAGAGTGGCGAAAATGAAGGGGAGCCGTCATCAAGGTTACCCGGTGGATCCCCTTCCCGTACTACTACAGCGCCACACATGGCAATTCATTCCTTGTTGCAATTAAGCATGGATGGCTACAGATAGAGTAGTTTCGGGTGGGGATTGTTACATATGTATACTCCTTTTCTTAGAAAAGGAGGGTGGGTCCATCAGGACAACATGGCTATCTCACCCAAAAATAGATTTTTCGCTTTGCTTCAAAATCAGTTTTTTGGACTCAGCCATGTCGTACTGATGGAAGTTTACTAGAGAATTACTTGAAAGTACTATATCTGTGGGTTTGTATAAGTGCCTTAACCTTGAGTCAGCTTCTATATGGTCACCCAGACCTCATGAATATATGATGCTACCGTTATTCATCATATCCGCTAAGCTTGGAACGAGTTTAGGGCTTCCTGCCCCCTGCAGGGAAACTGTCAACTCTGACTATAGAAGCGAGAAGGTTTGTATATTGTAGGAACAAATGGAATTAATTTACCATAAGTATGTTCACACGTATATCAGATTCAAGTGTTTTATATTATTTTAGGAAAAAAATGATTAAAGGACTCTGGCTTCTTGCTCAACCCAGAAACTTTGGAGTTGTTATATCCTGCCTTCTTCAAGCTACTCGTCAAGAGAGCCTGTGCCTTGTCGTGGTTGAAAACCATGACTTCCTTGGGTTCCGTCTCTTCCTTAGACGCCGGCTCACTCTTCAGCCGGATGAAACATTCCGGGTAAGCCAAAAGGTTTGGCCAGAATAAAATGTCGTCCAGGGGGATGGCCCCAATCTTCTCCGAAATGTAGAGTTTCCCATGCATCATGGGCATGAACTCTGCATACCTCCAGGGATTGGTTTCGGAGCATGGTGGCAGGTCAGACACTTTGGGTCGCTTGTATGACCCACGAGAAGTAACTACGCGGGTTGCTTCCCGGAATTCCTTCCTCATATCTACGTTTTCCTTCCGTAGAGAGTCAACTAGTTGCTGGATCTGGGCCACAACCGCTTGTTGAGGGGTTGGAGCCGAAGAAGTTGACGGCACAGGCTGAAATGACGACACAAACAGAAGAGGGTCCTCCGCTTCTGTCGACTCAAGATCTTCTTCATCTCCAGGTGGTTGGGCCACCTCTTCTTCAGGGTCCTCTTGAAGGAGACCCTTTTCGTTGTGCGAGGACACTTCCGACATCCTCTCCTGATGGATGTCCATGCCTTGTAAAGCCTCGTTGATATTGGCCTCTATTGCAAGTTGTATGCAAGGAGGTCCGGGTCGTGCCTGAGGTACCACGGCATCAGCTGTTGCCTTCAGGAACAGCAGGCTTCTCAACAACTCGCTTGGTAGGTACGGTCCTGGAGAGTTCTTTTGGAACCCTCGTACCCACTTCCTAAGCTTTTCCTTCACAGTACCCCTCGACTCCGATGTCTTGGGATCGCCGAAATCATCGGTCATTAATGCCGAGCAGACGTTGCAATCCTTGGGATCCCAATATCTCAAGGTTTCAGTTGCGATGGAGCAGGGGGCATACTGTGACCACAAAAGTCCCTACTCTTGTGGTTACAGATGATCACCTCACACTTCACCTTGGCCTCCTCCTGTAAAGAAAGAAAAAGGTGAAATGAGTATGGGGTAATTTATCACACTGATAAATTAAACTAAATTAAATTAAATTCATGCGTGAATTTAGCACTTACTA
>NC_090746.1:36632417-36634917 GCF_036898095.1 Palaemon carinicauda | reverse complement strand
ATCTCTATTTTTAGGTGCCTTATTTATAGCATTAGGTGCTTTTTTACCTCTATTTTTAGGACCCTTATATATAGCATTAGGGTCTTTTTTACCTTGATTTTGAGGAGCATTACTTTTAGCATTAGAGGCTCTTTGACCTCTATATTTAGGTGCCTTATTTATAGTATTAGGGGCTTTTTTACCTGTATTTTGAGGTGCATTACCTCTAGCATTACAGTCTCTGTGACCTCTATATTTAGGTGCCTTATTCATAGCATTTGATGCTTTTTTACCTCGATTTTGAGGTGCATTACTTCTAGCATTAGAGGCTCTTTGACCTCTATTTTTAGGAGCCCTATATTGAGCGTTAAGGGCTTTTTTTACCTCTATTTGTAGGAGCCTGATATATATCTTTATGGGCTATTTGACCTCGATTTTGAGGTACATTACTTCTAGCATTAGAGGCTCTTTGACCTCTATTTTTAGGTGCCTTATTTAGAGCATTAGGGGCTTTTTGACCTCGATTTTGAGGTACATTACTTCTAGCATTAGAGGCTCCTTGACCTCTTTTTTTTAGTGCCTTATTTATAGCATTAGGGTCTTTTTTACCTCTATTTTCAGAAGTATTATATATAGCATTAGGGGCTATTTGACCTCGATTTTGAGGTGCATTACTTGTAGCTTTAGAGGCTCTTTGACCTCTATGTTTAGGTGCCTTATTTCTAGCATTAAGGTTTTTTAACCTCTGTTTTGAGGTGCCTTATTTCTTGCATTAAGGTTTTTTAACCTCTATTTTGGGGTTCCTTATTTCTAGCATTAAGGTTTTTTAACCTCTATTTTGAGGTGCCTTATTTCTAGCATTAAGGTTTTTTAACCTCTGTTTTGAGGTGCCTTATTTCTTGCATTAAGGTTTTTTAACCTCTATTTTGAGGTTCCTTATTTCTAGCATTAAGGTTTTTTAACCTCTATTTTGAGGTGCCTTATTTCTAGCATTAAGGTTTTTTAACCTCTATTTTGAGGTGCCTTATTTCTAGCATTAAGGTTTTTTAACCTCTATTTTGAGGTGCCTTATTTCTAGCATTAAGGTTTTTTAACCTCTATTTTGAGGTGCCTTATTTCTAGCATTAAGGTTTTTTAACCTCTATTTTGAGGTACCTTATTTCTAGCATTAAGGTTTTTTAACCTCTATTTTGAAGTGCCTTATTTCTTGCATTACGGTTTTTTAATCTCTATTTTGAGGTGCTTATTTCTAGCATTAAGGGTTTTTTACCTCTATTTTGAGGTGCCTTATTTCTATAATTAAGGTGTTTTTACCTCTATTTTGAGGTACCTTATTTTTCGTATTATGGACTTTTTTACCTCTATTTCAAGGTGACTTACCTCTAGCATTAAAGGCTATTTTACGTCTTCGTTTAAAGGCTTTTCGTTGCTGTTCTCTTCTGCCTGTTCTAGTTTTTCATGATCTTTAGGTTTTTGGTTTCCTTTGATATTTCATCTTCCAGTTTCCTTAGTTCGTCAATTTCCTTCCTGATTTCATCGTATTCTTTCCTAGTTCGTCAGTTGCCTTCTAGATTTCAAGAGAGATTTCAGTGCTGTGTGTCTTCATTTCGTCAGATTCCTCAGAGAAATCGATGGCATCTATGTCTTTGTCCATCGGCGATGGGTAAAGACAGGAATGCTATAAATTTTCTCTGCATACGTCATCACGCTAAAGCAAACGATGAGCAACACAATATATTTACCAATACGATCTGGATATGTCCTTTCTTTAATGTCGAATTTTGGGACTATGCTGTTGAAGAACCACAGGTCGCTCACCGTTCAGTTGAACCATTTTGTCTCCGTCCTTATTTCCTTAGTTCCAATAGTCTCCAAAAGCCCAAGCAAAGGATCATTCAAGGCGCGTATATTATGTTCTTCACTCGACAACTTCTGCAGCAACCACCAAAACCAGCTGTAGATGGTGTTCCAAAGAGCCTCCTGTTGATCCTGTAGTTGTAATACACAATTCTCATAGTCAGCTTCCTGTTTTAAAAATAGCCATTAACAATGTCCACTGCGTTGCATGCTTAGTTTGAAAAAAAGAGATCAGGTCTTCAGAAGTCATTTGAATCTCGGAGCAGAGCCGTTCAGAACTGTTCCGTGAAGATTCTGTTCTGGAGTCATTTAGAACTCTGTGTCTTCTGAAGCCTTTTGAAGATCCCGGAAAATTTTCTTCAGGTGCCGTTCAGGGAGCTCCAAGAAGAATCTGTTCTGGAGTCATTCCGAACTCCATGCTAAGTCTACAGCTGTTTCTTCTGAAGGCATTTGGAAATCCGGGAAAGTTTTCTTCAAACCGTTCAGAAATTCTGTTCTAAGGTCATTCAGAACTCCATACTGAGTCTATGGCCATTTCTTCTGAAGCCATTCGGATATCCGTGAAGATTTTCTTCCAAAGCAGTTTAGGACTCGCGAAAAAACTCTTCTTCCGTTTCAATAAACCCATCATCATCATCATCATCATCATCATAATAATAATAAT